>NW_023994283.1:142500-220000 GCF_015586225.1 Lucilia sericata
ATATCATTTACTGATCCAAAAATATACGTTTTTTAATTTAAAAATTCAAAAAATTTTAGATTTTTGCCGTTTTTTGCCAAAAATGTGTCTTAACTCTTTTATTAATAAAATAAAATTTTCTTTAAGAACATATAACAATTTTATAGTTTTCTAAAAGGTATCTTTACGCAGAACGCATTGGCGTAAAAAACTTGTCCTATTTTTTGAAAATGTTGCCACTGCGTCCTTCCGAATATGACCTATTTTTTATCAAAACTTCAACTTTGGGCGACATGTTCTAAAATCCGAAAAATCAGAAAACTGAAAGCAGTTTTGGAAACCTCAATATGTTTTCTATTTACTCCAAATGTATTTTCCCAGCCCTGAAAGAAATGCGGACCCTATGGGCAAAAAAGTAAAAAATCCCATTTTTGGGATTTTCATTCCTATTTTTGGGAATTGCGGGATGCCCTTTGACCTTTTAATTTTTTTTTTTGCATTTTCTTATTTGAAATGACAAATTTAACAAGCGTTGAAAATTTCATTGAGTTTTGTTCATAAATAAAGATTTTGTCATATATTACATATTTGTTTAATTTCTAAAACTATGATTTATATCAAAATTTTAATAGGATCGCAGATAGCTACAACAATTTAGTCCATATTTATCCCTTAATATCATTTTTTAGTTAGATATGGAAATTCTCGACCCTTTACAAAAAATTTCAAGCCAATATCTCAATTACATTCAAAAATATGTTCATTTAAACCTGTGTCCTTTAATTTCATCTTTTTCATATTTTAGTATTAAGTATGACAGAACATATATTTGGTGTTGAATAAAATATTTGGACAATTTTTAAAAATTATTTAGTTAATTATTCTATTAAAGACTATAACATTGTATATACAATAAAAAAATTATAATTTTATTATGAGCCACGCACAACAGCACCTAAATCACCCCACACAAACCACCTTTCCCTCCCACGGAAACATAAAACACAATTTAATACAAAATCATCAGTTAGTATAATAGCTATTTTTATTTGAACTGTTTATCTTAAACATAATACAATTAATTCTTACAACCTACTTATATAGTTAATTCCTAACACTACTTATTTTCTATAAAATAATCTGTCATATCGGTATACATATCCAGAAGGTAATATAAGTCCTTTAAATCTTCCTTGTTTTGAGATGATAGAGTTTCATAACAAATCCATCTTTTTCGCATAGTTGAAAGAACAGGATCAGAAGATAGAAGTAAACTATTAAAAATATCTTCATTCTGTGATTGCCTGGAGCATTTTCTTGAGCTGAATAGTTGAACATGCTTAAAATCTCGATTCCTCGCTTCCTTAGCTTCTTCTGTAAATCTCCAAGTGGAAGAATATTCGATTCAATTATTATTTGACCATGACACAATACTTTGTGTACTGTTGGTGTTAGTTCCCTCCATGGATACAGAGATACAAGTAATTTAGAAATTTCAGATGTATATTCCCCAAATCGATTTCCATTAATTTTATGTTTACTATTCAGTGCCATTAAAATAGTGTTAACTCTTCGAAGCAACTCCTTGTCGATTCCAGTTATTTTTGAAGTAATTTCAAAATCACGAAAAAACCTTCTCGCCGTATTACCGTCATTTGTACTACCGCGACTTGGAAGTGGTTTGTCGATGTTTAATCCCATCTGAACTTTAAATTCTTCTTGGATTCTGCTTTTTTCCGCAGCTCTCAGTTCTTTCAATTCTTCATTATTTTTTGTTGATTTAGTAAGTTTCTCTGGCACACTTCTATATTTGAGGTCGTATGCTATGTGTAAAAAGTAACCCAAAAATCGTATTCTGGCACGAAGTGGTGAAATTCCGAAAGACAGGACTTCTTCATTAATACTTCTGCTTTTGTTTATATTTGAGAATTGCGACTTTTTCTCATTACATATTGAGCATCTCCAGAAGGAAGAAGTTTCTGTTATGGCATTGCTGACCTTTCCATCAATCATTGTTAAGCTTAGCTGATATGATACGTTAATAGAGAATTCCTTTATTTTTATGCAAATGGGCTCCAGTGCATTTATTTCATCTTTTAAATATTCCACTAAATCTTTTGTTGTTTTCTTTGACTCCTTTATATGTTCAAATCCATCCGGAGTTGTATTGATATATATATCTTCAAATGAATTTCCGATGCTTGACGATGATGGATTAAGGGAATATGAACGAATTCGTAATGGCACTAATGATGACATAAATACACTTTTGTAGTCTGCTAATGTCCGACTTCCACAAGCTTGTTTGTATTCTGGAAGTGCTGATAAACCGTCACATCCCCACTTACATATTAAGACAACATCACAGTTATGAATTTTCCTTAGTTGGTCTTCTGAAAAGTCTGACACAATTCTTGATCCTGTGTTTTCGAGCAAAGATGATATATCAATACAAGCTTCCACATCATTAACAGCAATAGGTGATGGTAGGATAGTTTGTTTTTTTCCTAGATCGCCTTCTATGATGGTAATATATTGTGTCCTTTTTCATGCAGAGCTTTCCTTAATATTTGGTACGTATTTCGACTGAGACCCAGTTCCAACATAAGCGCTATTGCTTCCTTTTCAGTAAAATTTGATTGTGATGTTGGAGTTGGTATACTTTCCACAATTCGCTTAAGTCCTTTTGGTGATGCATTAGGAAGAATAGTTGCAATATGTACGACATCCATAGGTTGGTTTTCCTTTTTCAGCATTTCGTTAAATGTGTCAGCAATTTCCTCATTTGAGATTGAAAAAAGTTTTTGTATGACCCTCTTTTTTTGACCTTGAACATAAGTCTTCGTATGACTTGCAAGGCGCTCCTGTTGATGTGTTGTAAGTTGAGATTTCCGTAGTAGTTTCCATCCAACTACAAAATTTTAATCGAAATTTCTTTTGATTTCCATCCACAGACTTACTTTTTACATCAAAAAGTTTTCAATTTTTGATATGCCTGTTTTGTCTACTTTTCTACTATATGTAGTTTTTATATAATTTGAAATGTCTTCAATTCTTTCTGGCCCTTTTGAAGATACCCTCCATAGAACGGAACACAACTCTTCGTACTTTAATGTAATCTTCATTGTAGATTTATTAAATATGGTACTTAAAATCTGAGAAGTTTACTTATATACCAATTCTTGTCATTTCCGATACAGGTATTCCAAAGTAAAAATTACGAATTGTCTACCTATTAACATTTAGGACTATATTACTATAACCTGTAATTCAGTCATTGATATTTCTTATTAGTGAATGAATCGAAATTATCATTAGCTGTATATTTTTACCTACATGATCATAAACGAAACAGAACGAAATGATCTGTCGAAAAAATTTAGGTAAAAAATAGTTATAAATTTCTGAAAATTTAAGCATAATAGGACCTTTCAATTATAAGGATAAGCAAACAAATAGAAAATAGGTAAATATAAGATTTAAACCTGTTCTGTCATATTTAATACTAAAATATGAAAAATATGAAATTAAAGGATACAGGTTTAAATGAACATATTTTTGAATGTAATTGAGCTATTGGCTTGAAATTTTTTGTAAAGGGTCGAGAATTTCCATATCTAACTAAAAAATGATATTAAGGGATAAATATGGACTAAATTGTTGTAGCTATCTGCGACCCTATTAAAATTTTGATATAAATCATAGTTTTAGAAATTAAACAAATATGTAATATATGACAAAATCTTTATTTATGAACAAAACTCAATGAAATTTTCAACGCTTGTTAAATTTGTCATTTAAAATAAGAAAATGCAAAAAAAAAATTTAAAAGGTCAAAGGGCATCCCGCAATTCCCAAAAATAGGAATGAAAATCCCAAAAATGGGATTTTTTACTTTTTTGCCCATAGGGTCCACATTTCTTTCAGGGCTGGGAAAATACTTTTGGAGTAAATAGAAAACATATTGAGGTTTTCAAAAGTGCTTTCAGTTTTCTGATCCCAGCTTTGGGATTTTAGAACATGTCGCCCAAAGTTGAAGTTTTGATAAAAAATAGGTCACATTCGGAAGGAGGCAGTGGCAACATTTTCAAAAAATAGGACAAGTTTTTTACGCCAAAGCGTTCTGCGTAAAGATACCTTTTAGAAAACTATAAAATTGTTATATGTTCTTAAAGAAAATTTTATTTTATTAATAAAAGAGTTAAGACACATTTTTGGCAAAAAAACGCCAAAAATCTAAAATTTTTTGAATTTTTAAATTAAAAAACGTATATTTTTGGATCAGTAAATGATATTGATCTGAATTTTTTTGTATATTATTGAAAATTTTGTTGTCTAACTAACAAGAAAAAATTGAGTCCATTTGGTCCAAAATTACGCCCGGTATTCAAAAAAAAGGCGTACCAAGGTATGGTAAATTTTGTATCACTAAATTTTTAAATGCCTATAACTCGGATATTATAAGAGATAAGTAGTATGTCCAAGCATGTTTTTTCAAGATCTCGTCGAACGCTTTCACAAAATATAAAAATCTTTGTATTTGGGTGAAAAACAACAAAATGGCACGAGTTTAAAAATTTTACATGTCGTAGGTACCCTACTTTGAGCCGCCACAGCGCCGTCCCTGGGGCATCTGCAGGGTTCATCTTCAAAACTTAAACTCGAATACTCCTTGGCTACGCTCACGCCAAATTTTATCCCGATCGGATCAGCCGTTTAGAAATGCCAGATTTATTTCCAAAAAATTTCCATTCTGCCCCACTGTGCTATAGTGGGAAGGGTATTATGCGTTTGTGCTGATGTTTGTAACGCATTAAAATATTAGTACTATACCCACCTTAAAGTATACCGATCGACTCAGAATCACTTTCTGAGTCGATTTAACGATGTCCGTCCGACCGTCCGTGTGTCCATGTAAATGTTGTTATCAAAGTACAGGTCGCAATTTTCAAGATAATTCGATGAAATTTGGAATACGTGTTTGTTTTGACCCAAGGACTAAGCCTATTGAAAATGGTTAAAATCGGTCCATTATTTCACCTAGCCCCCATACAACTGAACCCCCCGAAAAGGGCTTTTGAGCTCATAATTATGTATAATATAAATGTATCTCGATGAAAGTTCGCACAACTAAGTTTTATACAAGCCTTGATGATCTTGCCGAATTTCGAAATGATCGGACTTCATTTGACCCTAGCCCTCACACAAAGCCCCCCTCAGAAAGTGACTTGAATATCCGCAATTCATTTATTAGCACTGTTATTGTAATGAAGTTTAGCACAGACAAATATTAAATATATTATATAAATACAAATCTATCCAGCCCTTTTATCGGGATCGGTCCACATTTGCTCCTATCCTCCATATAAAGCCTCTTTTAGAAAATAAGTTTCTCGTCAATAAATTGCTTTTTTTGCTCAATTATGGACCGATCCTCGTCAAATATTCTAGAACGATTTTAGTTTATGCAGTAATGAGCGTCAAAGCCATTTTCTGAAGGGGGCTTTATATGGGGGTAGGATCAATTATGAACCGATCCTTATAAAATTTTACAAAACGATTTAGGTTCCTGTAAAATATGTTCATGTCGAATTACATCGCTATAGATGCTTCTTTTAGACAGTTATGAGCGTTAAAGCCATTTTCTTAAGGGGACCTTATATGGGGGATAGGGTCAATTATGAACCGATCCTTATAAAAAGTTTACAATGATATTAAGGTTCCTATAAAATATGTTCCTGTCGAATTTCATCGCTATGCTTCTTTAAGGCAGTTATGAGCGTTAAAGTCATTTTCTTAAGGGGACTTTATATGGGGGATGGGGTCAATTATGAACCGTTCCTTATAAAAAGTTTACAATGATATTAAGGTTCCTATAAAATATGTTCATGTCGAATTTCATCGCTATAGATGCTTCTTTTAGACAGTTTCGAGCGTTAAAGTCATTTTCTGAAGGGCACCTTATATGGGGGGTAGGGTCAATTATGGACCGATCCTTATAAAATTTTACGAAGGTGTTAAGGTTGCTATCAAATATGTTAATGTCAAATTTCATCGCTATAGCTGCTTCTTTTAGTCAGTTATGAGCGTTAAGTTCATTTTCTTAAGGGGACCTTAATGGGGGATAGGGTCAATTATTAACCGATCCTTATAAAATTTTACAATCATATTAAGGTTCCTATAAAATATGCTCATGTCTAATTCCATGGCTATAGATACTTCTTTAAGGCAGTTATGAGCGTTAAAGTCATTTTCTGAAGGGGACCTTATATGGGAGGTAGGGTCAATTATGGTCCGATCCTTATAAAATTTTAGAGAGCGATTTAGGTTCCATGTCGAATTTCATCGCTTTAGATGCTTCTTTTAGTCAGTTATGAGCGTTAAAGTCATTTTGTGAAGGGGACCTTATATGGGGGCTAGGCGAATTCGTGGACCGATATTGCCCAATTTCAATACCAAACAAACTGCATCAATATAAAATGTCTGTGCAAAATTTCAGCCCGCTAGCTGCTTCCATTTGGACTCTATCGTGTTTTAAATCGAATTTAAAAAAAAATTACTTAACATTGTTAAATTACTTAAAAAATTAGTTCTTGAAAATATTTCAAGCCGAAGAAGTTTTGAATCAACTCACATATAACTATGATCCACCAATTTTTGACCCATATTTTGAGCAATATTTCACATTTTGTCAACTCAACCCGTTCTTGAGTAGTTTTCTCAGAAACTGCCAAAGATAATTCGACAAATTTTGTCACAGATTATTTTTTCCATCTATAGATTAATTATGTTTAAAATTGTAACAATCGATCCAAAATTTCCCACAGCCCCCATACAAAGGTACATATTCCCGGAAATTAATTTATCGTTAATAACTTCCTCAAATATATCGGTATCAACACAAAATTTTGTACATATTGACATTATATGAACAGGAATCAAAACTACGGACTTAGATCTGTATCGGTCCACAATTGGTCATAGTTCCCATATAAGGTCCACTTTCGAAAATCACTTAAATGCACATATTTTATTGATAAATAAAGCAATCGGGATAAAATTCGACACGAATATGTTTCGTATATACATAAATCATTCTAAGGAATTTTTTTCCTTAGAATGATTTAATAAATAGAAATAATTTAATGAATATATAAGATTCACATCCGAAAATCACTTAAACGAGCTTAATTCATAGATAAATAAAGCTATCTGGATAAAATTCGACATGAATGTGGTTTGTGTGTATATGAATTACTCTACGAAATTTGTTCCGGATCGGTCCATAATCGGTCATAGCTCCCATATAAGGTCCACATCCGAAAATCACTCAAATGCGCATAATTCATTGATTAATAAAGTTATCAGGGTAGAACTCGAGGTGAATATATTCTGTATATAGATATAAATAAATTAGTGAAATTTTTTCCGGATCAGTCCACAATTGGTACTAGCTCCCATATAAGGTCCACATCCTAAAATCACTCAAATGCGCATAAATATTGATAAAATAATTATTGGTAAAATTCGACGTGAATTTGTTTTGTGTATAATCATCTGTGAACATTTTCCACATCGGTCCATAATTGGTTACATTCCATATAAGCATCGGTCCATATCTAGCTCCCATATAAGGTTCACTTCTGAAAACCACTTAATGCCACATAATTTATTATTAAACTCGACATGAGTATGTTATGTGTATAGATAAATCATTTTGATTATTATACCCTCCACCACCATCAGTGGTGATAGAGGGTTTATATAAATTTGTCATTCCGTGTGTAACACCAAGAAATAGTCATCTGAGACCCAACAAAGTATATATATTCTGGGTCCTTATGAAATTCTGATTCGATTTAGCTATGCCCGTCTTTCCGTCTGTCTGTCTGTAAAACACGCTCACGTTAAAACGAAGCAAGATAATTTAACCAAATTCACCCAAAGTATTCATTATTATCCGGTACAGTTTGGTATTGTAAATGAGCAAAATCGGTTCACACCGAGAAAAGTTATGAATCAAAATTTAAAACAACTCCGAAAAAATAAGCATTTTTTACACATTATGATGTAATTTTCTCGAAAACTATACAAGATAATTTCATGAAAGTCATCATATATTCGTATCTACACAATATCTTGATTCTTGCTGAAAATTGCCAGAATCGGTCCATAATTTCATATACCTCCCATTCAAAAGTACATATTCCTGGAAAATGAGTTTTTTGTTAATAACTTCCTTCAGAATGTTGATATCTTCATAAAAATTTTACAACTTAAAATCGTTTGTCAATTCATTGAGAGAAAAAATTTTCTGGATCGCTCCATAATTGGACATAGCATCTATACAAGGTCCCCTCCCGAAAATCACTTAAACGCGCATAACTCATTACTAAATTAAGATATCCATATAAAATTTGGTACAAGTATTGCTCATACGCACAGAAATATTACTATGACATTTTTTTCCGGTAGGTCCATAATTGGTCATAGCTCCCGTACAAGGTCCCCTTCCGAAAATCACTTAAACGCACATAACTCATTACTAAATTAAGATATCCATATAAAATTTGGTACAAGTATTGCTCTCATTCGCCAAGGGTAATCTTGTCGTGATGCGAGGACTTAAGTACACATCGTGACTATAACTTACTGTGACTAATGCTTCGGTATCCAGCCACAGGAAGTTATGGTTTCAAAGAAGTGTATAACTACCCAGCAAAAATTTTCATTACCTAGTAATCTAGAAAGTAATATTGGAATCACGTGGAAACTAATTACATTTGGGGTGAATAACTAATTATTTTTGTTCGACGAGGTTCAAATAATATGTACCTACCTTAAACAAATTAATAAATGGTTACTAATTTGATTACAAAAACTTTGCGAAATAACTAGTTACAAATAAACCTACAAATATGTTATGTTATAGCTAGTTATTTTGGGCCGACTTTGTATGTAGAAAACAAAAAATAAAAAAATTCCTCTGCTGGGATTTGAACCCAGGCATTCAGTTGTTTTCTATGTTTCTCACTCCAGCCGCTTACTCGATGCTCCATTAACATGTTGCTTTTTGAAATTTTGAGAACGGCTTTTTACAAAAATATATAAATGAATGTCATTTTGAAAAAAAATAAACAGTATCCAGCAAGGCTCGAACCACGGACCCCCTGTTTGTTAAATGAACGACCTAGACAATTGAGCCATAACAAATCCAAATTGTTTTGTTCTTTACCAGTAATAACCTATTCAGCTAAATGAAATAATGTGGATGATAATGAACACTCATTACCAAGTAATATATGAAATAACTACTGGCTATTACCAAAAATTTCAGATTTTTTGCTGGGTATGTATGTACATATTTGCAAATTAAAATTTTCTGAAAATCATTTGTAATTTTCTCAATTTCATTTGAAAGTTTCCCAAATTCAATTGGAATTTTCTCAATTTCAATTCAAAATTCTCCATTTCAATTGTACTTTTCTAAATTTCAAATGGAAATTCGCATTTTCATTTAGAATATTCTCAATTTGAAAATGAAAACCTCAAATTCAATTGAAATTTTCTCAATATAAAATGGAAATTCTTAATTTTATTTAGAATTCGCTCAATTTAAATTCTCAATTTAATTTAGAATTTTCTCAACATCAACGTAAAATTTTCAATTTTATTTGGATTTTTCCCAATTTTAAATTAAAATTCTAAATTTGATTCAGAATTTTCTCAATTTCAAATTGAAAATCACAATTTTAATTGGAATTTTCTTAATATGAAATGGAAATTCTCAATTTCATGTGGATTTTTCTCGATTTAATACGTAATGTTCTCAATTTCACTTAAAAATGGTGTAGACTATAGACTAGACTATATACTAGACTATAGACTAGACTATAGACTAGACTATAGACTAGACTATAGACTAGACTATAGACTAGACTATAGACTAGACTATAGACTAGACTATAAAGTAGAGTATAGACAAGACTATAGACAAGACTATAGACCAGACTTTAGACTAGACTTTAGACTAGACTATAGACTAGACTTTAGACTAGACTATAGACTAGACTTTAGACTAGACTATAGACTAGACTTTAGACTAGACTATAGACTAGAGTCTAGTCTATAGTCTAGTCACTAGACTATAGAATAGACTATAGACTAGACTATAAACTAGAGGGGTATTTCAAACATTTTCGAGCAGGTTTTGTACTTTACCCTCTCCGATTTCGATGAAATTCGGTACACACATTCTTCATGTAAATACGGAATTTGAAATTCTCCAAAATTTCTATCTATATATATAAAAATGAAAGCGTGTTTGTATGTATGTTTGTTTGTTTGTGCTTTATAGACTGCTAAACGGCTGGACCGATTTTCCTGAAATTTTCACAGTTTCTTCCTGTATGTCTGGAAGGAACTATAGGCTACTTTTTATGTTGAAATTTCAAGTGGGCGACGTGCCACGCCCATATTAAGAAAATATTAAATTAGTATATCTGAGATAATATAACAGCTAGAGTCTTCAAATTTTGTCGGAGCAACTTTAGTATCAATATAATTATTTAAGACAAAAAGTGGGCGGAATAGCATTAGGGGGCGTGGCATCTCCAATATAGATTAAATACAAAAATTCGTTTATCTTGGAAACTATTACAGTTAGAACATTAAAAATTTGCACGAGTAACTTTAAAATCCATGTAAACATTTTGGGAAATAATTTGGCGGACTATCCATGAGAGGAGCAGCACCTCCCATATTAATACAATACAAAAATTTGTTTATCTGGGAAACTAATTGAACTAATTTCTTCAAACATTTTGGAGAAAAAAGAGCGGACTTTCGTCATGGGATCCCCCATATAAATAGAAAAATTCGTATATCTGAGAAACTATTAGAGCTAGAATCTTCAAATTTTAATTGAAGAACTTTGACATTCATGTGAACATTCAGAGAATAATGGGCGGACTTTCAATGGGGAGCTTGGCACCCACTATATGAATTAAATACAAAATTTCGTATATCTGGGAAAATATTAGATTAATTAACGTTCGGAAAAATTGTATCTCTGGAAAACATTACAGTTAGAATCTTAAAAATTATTAAGAAGATTTTTTATTTATATTGCTTTTAGGGTAGCAAAGCACACTGGGTATAGCTAGTATATTGATAAAATAAAACCAGTCATTTTAGCGACTATTTACATTTTTGTATGAGGTGATAACACTCTTATTCAGAAAATAAACAAAGAACAGCTGTTATTTGACGCTGTTTGATCTTACATTTGGTTTGCAGGATCAAATAATTATTTTGCCAAAATGATGTAAATTATTTGACTTTTGGTGTTCACATTGATGAAACAATGAAAAAATATTTATTTGCCAGCAAATCAATTTGTTTTATGAAAATCATCCGCATTGCCGTTTGTTAACATGAAATATTTTATGTTCGAAAATTTTTTTCAATCGTGTTATATATTAATATAATACACCTTTATGATATAAATTTAATTTTAAACCTAATAAAAATAGTTAAAATTAAAACAAATTGGTAAATTGGTTTTTTCTTGCGTTAAGTTATATGATATACTGTGGCTGTAAAACATGTGTATGTTTGAATCAAATTATTTTTGCACTGTTTGATAAAACACTACCATCAAATATTTGTTCAAGTCTGAACATGAAATTAATTTTGAGTTTGTTTGACGTAACTTCAGGAATATTTTATTACAAATATTTGGATCAAATATTTTTCAGGTGTGAACTTAGCTTTAGACTTAAAGTCTTCAAATTTTGCACAAAGAACATTAACGTACCTGTAAACATTTTGGGTAATAAATTGTCGGACAACCAAAGGGGGGAGCGGCAACTCCCATATGAATTAAATACAAAAAATCTTTTATCTTGGAAACTAACAGAACTAGATTCTTAAAATTTTGCACAAACAAAATTGGGGAAAAAAACGGACTTTCATCAGGGGGTGGCTTGGAACCCCCTTATGAATTAAATAGAAACAAGTTACAGTGCCATATTCAGCTGTTCCGAATCTTGAATACCCTCACCAGCAAGCTACTTTTTATTAAGACCCATTTAACTATCTAATATTCAGATAACTTGACAATACTGTAGTTTCCGTAGTGAGGGTACTGACATTTATGCATATGTGGAACTAATTTTGATTAGGTTCATAAAATTTTATATTAATAGGCCAGTTGCAAAAATTTTAATATAATGATTTATCTATACACAAACATACTCATGTCGAATTTTTTCTGGATATAATCATTTAATAATGTATTAAGTGGTATTAAGTGATTTTCAGAAGTGAAATTCCGTATAACGATTTATATCTACAAAATACACATTTATGTCGAATTTTATCCCGAAGACTTTGATTGTCAATGTGCGTTTAATTAATTTTCGGATATGATCCTTGTATGGGAGCTGTGACCTTATATGAATTTATATGCAAAACAAGTTAGAGTGCTATATTCGGCTGAGCCGAATCTTAAATACCCTCCACCAGCTATTTTTATACCATCAGTGGTGATAGAGGGTATATATAACTTTGTCATTCCGTGTGTAACACCAAGAAATATTCATCTGAGACCCAACAAAGTATATAAATTCTTGGTCCTTATGAAATTCTGAGTCGATTTATCTATGGCCGTCTGTCTGTCTGTGTAAAACACGCTCACGTTAAAACGAGGCAATGGAAATTAACGAAACTCAGCAAAAATATTCACTATTATCCGGTACAGTTTGGTATTAAAAATGAGCAAAATCGGTTCACATCGGGAAAAGTTATGAATCAAAATTTAAAACAACTCCGATAAAAATAAGCATTTTTTATACATTCTGATGTAATTTTCTCGAAAACTATGCAAGATAATTTCATGAAAGTCATCACACATTCGTTTCTGCCCAAGATCTTGATTCCTGCTGAAAATTGCCAGAATCGGTTCATAATTTCATATACTTCCCATACAAAAGTACATATTCCCGGAAAATGAGTTTTTTGTTAATAACTTTCGTCAGAATGCTGATATCTTCACAAAATTTTACAGCTTAAAATTTTACGTCAATATAATATATTGAGAGTAAAAATTTTCTGGATGGGTCCATAATTGGTCATAGCTCCCATACAAGGTCCCCTACCGAAAATCACTTAAACGCACATAACTCATTACTAAATTAAGATATCCATATAAAATTTGGTACAAGTACTGCTCTCGCATACAGAAATATTAATATGAAATTCTTTTCCGATCGATCCATAATTGGTCATAGCTCCCATACAAGGTCCCTTCCCGAAAATCACTTAAACGCACATAACTCATTACTAAATTAAAATATCCATATAAAATTTGGTACAGATATTGCTCTCATGCACAGAAATATTAATATGAAATTTTTTTCCGATCGGTCTATAACTGGTCATAGCTCCCATACAAGGACCCTTCCCGAAAATCACTTAAACGAGCACAACTCATTACTAAATTAAGATATCCATATACGAATTGGTACAAGTATTGCTCTCACATACGGAAATATTACTGTGAAATTTTTTCCCGATCGGTCCATAATTGGTAATAGCTCCCATACAAGCTCCCTTCCCGAAAATCACTTAAACGCGCATAACTCATTACTAAATTAAAATATCCATATAAAAATTGGTACAAGTATTGCTCTCACATACTGAAATATTACTGTGAAATTTTTTCCCGATCGGTCCATAATTGGTAATAGCTCCCATACAAGCTGCCTTCCCGAAAATCACTTAAACGCACATAACTCATTACTAAATTAAGATATCCATATAAAATTTGGTACAAGTATTGCTCATATGCACAGAAATATTACTGTGAAATTTTTTCCGATCGGTCCATCCTTGGTCAGAGCTCCCCTGCAAGGTTCCCTCCCGAAAATCATTTTAACGCACATAACTAATTAGAAAATATTGATATCCATACATTAAGCACTCTTATATACATAAATTACACTATAAAACTGTTTTACGATCGGTCCATAATTGGTCATAGCTCCCGTACAAGGTCCTTTTACGAAAATCTCTTAAACGCACATTACTCATTACCAAATAAAGCTTTTGATACAAAATTTGGCACAAATATTAGTTTGGTATACAAAAATTCTATTTCAAGATTTTTTCACGATCGGTCCATAACATGGGTGCGGTCGGTCCTATGCAAGGTTCCCTTCAGAAAATCACTTGAACACACATTACTTATTACTAAACTAGCTGCGTGTACCCGGCGTTGCCCGGGTTTCTTCGAAAATTAAAAAGAATATTTTTCTATCTGTAATGACTATACTTTTTTTAAATAGATGTCAAAATTTAGCTTATAACGATAAAATAGTTATTATATTTTTTCGCATTTTGTTTAATACTTAAAGTCAGTTTCTGGACCAAAAAGTCCTTTAAAAATTTACAAATTGATAATGAGCTTAAATTAGGAAATTTTTACTAATTTGTAGACAAATCTAAGAAACTTTTTTCGAGAAATTATACTGAAATCAGCATTTTCAATCACTGGTAGGGAACTAAGAACACTTTCAAAATAGTTGTTTTAATTTTTCCACGTGCAGTAGATTATAAGAACTGTTCAGTTTAAATTTGGTCACACTTTACTTTGAATTGTAGTGCCCCTGGTGTAAAGTGGCAAAAGGCTTCGGGGCATTTTATTAACTACAACAAGTAAGAGTGTTATATTCGGCTATGCCGAATCTTATATACCCACCATCAAGCCTCGTTTGACTCGAATGAAACTTACTTATATCTAATTTCATCTATATACTTTTTAGGCCAGTTATAAGCGTTAAAGTAATTTTCTGAAGGGGACCTTAAATAGGGGAGTAGGGTCAATTATGGGTCGATCCTCATAAACTTTTGTAGATAGAATTTGGTTCGTATCAAATTTATTTGTGTCGAATTTTATCGCTACACTCGTATTTTTAAGTCATTAATGAGCGTTGCAGTCATTTCCTGAAGGGGACCTTATATGGGGGGTAGGGTCAATCATGGACCGATCCTTATAAAATTTTTTAGATAGATTTTTGACTCGTATGAAACTTACTTATATCGAATTTCATCTATATACTAGTATTTTTAAGCCAGTATTGAGCGTTAAAGTAATTTTCTGAAGGGGACCTTATATGAGGGGGGGGGGGGGTAGGTTCAATTATGGACCGATCCTCATAAAATTTTGCATAGTGATTTTGGATAACAAGAAACTTACTTGTGTCGAATTTCATCGCTATATTCGTATTTTTAAACAAGTTATGGCTGTTAAAGCTGCTTTTCGAGGGGCCACTTGTATGGGGGCTATCCGAAAACGTGGACCGATATTGCCCATTTTCAATACCAAACAAACCTTACCTATAAGAAATACTTATGTGAAATTTCAACCCTCTAGCTCTTTCCATTCGGACTCTATCGTGCTTTCAACAGACAGACAGACAGACGGACGGACGGACAGACGGACAGACATGGCTAGATCGTCTTAGAATTTAATGAGGACCCAGAATATATATACTTTTGTGGGTCTATGACCAATATTTCGATGTGTTACAAACGGAATGACAAAATCAATATACCCCCCATCTTTTTTGATGGTGGGTATAAAAATACGTACATACCATTAACCATACAAAATTTCAAGCGATTTTCTTGCTATTTGAAAAATTACATGCAATTGAAGAAACTCTGAAACGATTATGCCAAATTCTGGACAAAATCATGAAAAATTTGGGCTCATTGCAAGATTTTAAAATTCTTAAAAAAGAACAAAATTACTGTCCTAGGAAAATATGAAGAGTCCTTGAATTTTGACAGAGAAAACAAAAAAACTTTTAATTTGACAAACAATTTTGAGTTGTTCATTAAAGAGTAAAACCACCGTTTTTGTCTCATCATTGTTTCTCAAATACATCCATTTATACAAAAGTATGTTTAAAAATATTATTGTTATTCATTAGCTTTTATGCATCCACACTTAAGTTTTGGCTGCATTTAGACACCACTTATTAAATCCGATGAAATAAAGGCTTAATGGTCAATTTTACTTATTAAAATATCCAAATCTTCCTCCAATTAAAAAAATTTCGGAATTTGTTAATGGTAAATGGCAAATGTGTGCTGGAGTTATTCAAAATCATTATTTAATTTGAAAAGCTTGCAATAAATACGGCGCTACATACAGAAAAAGTTGTGCAGAATTTTTGGTGGATAATTTTCTAAAAGTATAAAAAGATATCGAATGATGAATTCATCCAAATTTTATATGAACAATGCTTTATATGCATCATTTGAGAGGTCTACCTATTTATATAAGATTTGCAAAAGTGCTGTCTTTCGGGACACTCTAATGAGTAGTCAAATACATATCTTCATGGTTTTTTAGATTTGAGCTGCATTTAAAAAATGGCAACCGAATTTATATCAAGATAATTTTTTCATGGTATGTTTAACTGATCACAGATTTTTATTGTTATCTCGATTTAAATATTAGTGATTACGCATCTTTATTGTTTTCTCGAATTGAGAGTTATTTAAAGTAAATTTTTAAATAGTTATATAAATATAAATTTTAAGGGGAGATAAGAATGATTTTCTAGATAGATTTAAGTGTTATATTAGGAACCACAGCCGATTTAAATTCGAATTTTTGTGAAAATGTAATATGAATATATCATTTACCCTATTTTAGGATCGTAGGAAACTACATCCGATTCTGATTTAAAATAGTTATTTTCTGATACACAGCAGATTACAGGTTTTGAAATAGAAATAGTTTTCCGGTGGAAAATATAAGTGATGGGAGTATTATATTCGGATCTACAACCGATTTTACGCTTTAGATGAAAATCGATTTTTGATAATAAATTAAATTGATTACAGATTTTTATTTTACGTAATCGTAAAGTTAGTTAAACATTATAGAGTTTTCAAATAAAAATAAATTTTTGATTAAAAATTTAACTAAATAATAATTCTTATATAATATAAGAAGTATATATCATGATCTTTAGCATTATAAATGTAACAAAAAGAAGACGGAAAAAAGTCATTGCATTTCATTAAGATCACAACATTCCTGAAGTTAGTGGTATAGGTGTATTTTTTTGGATTTTATGTATTAAATATTCTCTTCTTCAAACTAACCTAACCTTCCACGAACTATTATCATGCTGAATTTCATGAAGCATAAAATCCAGATCAAAAATTTGATTCCAAAAATACACTGTATGTTGCTAAATTTCTTGAAAATCGGTTGATATTTTTTATATTTAGCCTAGAAATTTGGTGTTATAGGTGGTATTCTAAAAGTGAACATAAAAATATGCGTAGCATCCAATCAATATTATATAGAGTCTTTTTTAACTTCTGAGGTTATACCTATTAATATGCCGAATTTTATGTAAACCGGTTTAGTAGTTATGTAGTGAAAGAGTAAAAGAGTGTCATATATATTTATTATTAAATACATATTATACGTTTTGAAGACGTAATGTTTCGTAATGTTCATTCCACAACATTCATTATAATAGTTTTTATGAAAGTCGGATCAGAAGTTTTTTGTATGCCTGAACGTAAATTTGGTTTAATAATTGTTTTACAAAAAGTTGGTGTAAAAAGGGGCATGGCGTCCAATCCAGATCCTGAGGTCAGACCTATTGGTATACCAAATTTCATGTAAATCGGTTCAGTAGTTTTCTGTAAGTCTAGAATGGAAATTTTGTATGACAATTATATAGAAAAAAGTGAGAATAAGAAGAATCGTGACGTCAAATCATCACTTTAGAATAGAACTATTAGTGTTCTAAATTTCATGTAAATCGGTTCAGTAGTTTGTCCGTGAAAGCGTAACAAACAGACATTCTCTTTCATATAATTATAGGATAATATATAGGTAAGGATAATTTTATAAAAAGTGGGCGTAGAAAGGGGCGTGGTATCGGATCACTATCTTATATATAGCCTATAGTTTTTTCAGACTTATAACTATCGGTATGCAAAATTTCAGGTAAATCGGTTTAGTAGTTTTTGCATATTGTGATTGTAAAATTGGTGTAATAATAGGTTTACAAAAAGTGGGCGTAAAAAGGGGCGTGGCATCCGATCAAGATCTTATATAGCCTATTGTTCCTTTTGGGGCTAGACCTATTAGCGGTCCAAATTACATGTAAATCGGTTCAGAAGTTTTGCCGTGAAAGCGTAACAAACAAACACACAAACAGTCTGTTTTATATATATATAGGATTACGATATAGATACAAAACTTGACTGAAATATAGCTTTTATGTACAGAAATTTTGCTTAAAGAATTGTTTACGATCGGTCTATAATTGGTCATATCTCCCATACTAGGTCCTGCCCCTAAAAGCACTTTAACCGTATTTAACTAGTTGCATTATCAATTTGTGTAGCACAAAGTTATATATATGTATTTTGAAAATCCTTAAATCTTTCACACACATGCATACATGCACATTATTAAATATCGTTAAAGCACATTTTAGGGCGCTATAAAAATATAAAAGAAAATGTAATGTTCAATAAATTTTGGAATTGTAACAGATTTAAGCTGTTTAAATCTTAGGGTTTTTCTATTTAAGACATGAGAAAACATATTTCTACAAATATTTGATCAATTAAAAAAGTATTAATATAAAAGTAGCTGGTGAAGCGTATTGAAGATTCGGCTCAGCCGAATATAGCACTCTAACTTATTATAGTAATACTCAAATATTTGTAGAAATAAGTTTTCTCATGTCTTAAATAGAAAAACCCCAAGATTTAAACAGTTTAAATCAGTTACAATTACAAGATTTATTGAACATTACAAACCCCATTTTCTTTTATATTTGTATAGCGCCCAAAGATATGCTTTAACGATATTTAATAATGTGCATGTATGCATGTGTGTGAAAGATTTTTAAGATACATATATATAATTTTGTTCTACACAAATTTATAACGCAATTAGTTAAATACGGTTAAATTGCTTTTAGGGGCAGGACTTAGTGTGGGAAATATGACCAATCGTAAAAATTCTTTAAGCTAAATTTCTGTACATAAAAGCTATATTTCAGTCGAATTTTGTATCTATATCGTAATTTAGTAATAAGTAATGTGTGTTCAAGTGATTTTGTGAAGGGACATTTGCATGGGACCGACCGCACCCATGTTGTGGACGATCGTGAAAAAATCTTGAAATAGAATTTTTGTATACCAAAGTAATATTTGTGCTAAATTTTGTATCAATAGCTTTATTTGGTAATGAGTAATGTGCGTTTAAGAGATTTTCGTAAAGGCGCTATGACCAATTATGTATATAAAGACAAAATTTCAAAATTCTGTATCTATATCATTGTTTGGCAATGAATATTGTGCATTTTAGTGATTTTCTGGAGGGAACCTAGTATGAGAGCTATGACCAAGGATGGACCGAACGGAAAAAACTTTCACTGTAATATTTATGTGCATATGAGCAATACTTATTCCAAATTTTATATGGATATCTTAATTTAGTAATGAGTTATGCGCGTTTATGTGATTTTCGGGATGGAACCTTGTATGGGAGCTATGTCCAATTATGGAGCGATCCAGAAAATTTTGTCTCTCAATGAATTCTATTGACATAAGATTCTAAGTTGTAAAATATTGTGAAGATATCAACATTCTGACGGAAGTTATTAACAAAAAACTCATTTTCCGAATATGTACTTTTGTGTGGGAGGTATATGAAATTATGGATTATGGAATTTGGTAAATTATATTGCTTCGTTTTAACGTGACTCAGAATTTCATAAGGACCCAGAATATATATACTTTGTTGGGTCTCAGATGAATATTTTTTGGTGTTACACACGGAATGACAAACTTATATATACCCTCTATCACCACTGATGTTGGTGGAGGGTATAAAAAGAAATTCAAGTTGAATATTACTCCAATAGATTTATTAATTTTTTTTAGGAGCTATAACCAGTTACGGGCCTCTTCAGAAACATTTCGTAGAGTGATTCATATGCATGTACACAAAACATATTTGTGTCGAATTTTATCAATATAGCTTTATTTGACAATGAAATATGTGAGTTTAAATGATTTTCGGAAGAGGTACCTACTTATATGGGAGCTATGACCAATAATGGACCGATCCGGGGAAAAATCGGTATTATGATTTATATGTACACAAAACTTTATACCGATAGCTTTATTTCTCAATGAAACATATGCGTTTAAGTGATTTGCGGAAGTGGACCTTATATGGGAGCTACGACTAATAATGGACCGATCCGAAAACAAATTTGGTAGAATGATTTGTATGTACACAAAACATATTCAGCTCGAATTTTATCAAGATACCTTTATTTGACAATGAAATATGTGCGTTTAAGTTATTTTCGAAAGTGGGCCTTATATGGGAGCTACGACTCATAATGGACCGATCAGAAAAGAAACACAAAACGTATTCAGCTCAAATTTTATCACAAAAGCTTTATTTATCAATGAATTATGTCCGTTTAGGTAATTTTTGGAGGTAGACCTTATATGGGAACTATAACCAATTGTGGACCGACTTAGATCAACGTTGGTAGTATGATTTCCATTCATATTATAATTCTATGTACAAAATTTTGTGTTGATACCGATATATTTGAGGGAGTTATTAACGGTAAACTAATTTCCGGGAATATGCACCTTTGTATGGGGGCTATGGGAAATATTGGATCAATTATTATGAGTTTGAACATACTTGATCCCTGGCACAAAAAAATAATGTGTTGCAACATTTATCGAAATATCTTAGGGAGTTTCTGAGAAAACTACTTAAGAATTGGAAAAAAAAGTTTTTATTTCGAGGTAGTCTGAAATTTTTACTCATAACTTTTTACGTCGTGAACCGATTTTACTGATTTTCAATACCAAACTGTATCGCACAACAAAAAATGTTTTGGGTGAATTTCGTGAATTTCTACTGCTTCGTTTTAACCTGAGCGTGTTTAAACAGACAGACAGACGGACTTAGCTAAATGGACTCAGAATTTCATAAGGATCATAATAAATCTATTGTAGTAAAATTCGACTTGAATTTTTTTGGCATATAAATCATTATACGAAATTTTTTCCTTATCGGTCGATAATTGGTCACAACTCCCATATAAGGAACATTTCCGAAAATGATATTGACAATCAAAGTTATCGAGATAAAATTCGACGTAAATGTGTATTTTTTTATATATAAATCATTCAACGGAATTTTTTTCCGGATCGGTCCATAGGTTGTCTTAGCTCCCATATAAGGTATACCTCTGAAATTCACTTAATACCACTTAATTCGCAATTAAATGATAATACCCGGATAAAATTCAAAATGAATATGTTCTGTGTACAGATAAATCATGATATTGAAATGTTTTCAAACACATTTTTAAAATTAGTTTGACATATTCATAAATGTTAGTACCCTCAATAGGGAAATAAAAATTTTGCCAAGTTATCTAAAAATTAGATAGTTAAATGGGTTTTAATAAAAAGTAGCTTGCTGGTGGAGGGTATTTAAGATTCGGCATAGCCGAATATAGCACTCTAACTTGTTATACCCACAACCACCATCAGTGGTGATAGAGGGTATATATAAGTTTGTCATTCCGTGTGAAACACCAAGAAATATTCATCTGAGACCCAACAAAGTATATATATTCTGGATCCTTATGAAATTCTGAGTCGATTTAGCTTTGTCCGTCTGTCTGTGTAAAACACGCTCACGTTAAACATAGCAATGGAAATTAACGAAATTCAGCAAAAATATTCATTATTATCTGGTACAGTTTGGTACTGAAAATTAGCAAAATCGGTTCACATCGGGAAAAGTTATGAATCTTTATTCCTGCTGAAAATTGCCAGAATCGGTCTATAATTTCATCTTCCTCCCATACAAAAGTACATATTCCCGGAAAATGAGTTTTTTGTTAATAACTTCCGTCAGAATGCTGATATCTTCACAAAATTTTACAACTTAAAATCTTATGTCAATAGAATTCATTGAGAGAAAAAATTTTCTGGATGGGTCAATAATTGGACATAGCTCTCATACAAGGTCCCCTCCCGAAAACCACTTAAACGCGCATAACTCATTACTAAATTAAGATATCAATATAAAATTTGGAATGAGTATTGCTCATATGCACAGAAATATTACTATGAAATTTTTTTCCGATCGGTCCATAATTGGTCATAGCTCCCATACAAGGTCCCCTCCCGAAAATCACTTAAAGCACATAACTCATTACTAAATTAAGATATCCATATAGAGTTTGGTACAAGTATTGCTCTCACATACAGAAATATTACTGTGCAATTTTTTACGATCGGTTCATAAATGGTCATAGCTCCCATACAAGGTCCCTTCCCGAAAATCACTTAAACGCACATAACTCATTACTAAATTAAGATATCCATATAAAATTTGCTACAAGTATTGCTCATGTGCACAGAAATATAACTGTGAAATTTTTTTCCGATCGGTCCATCCTTGGTCATAGCTCCCATGCAAGGTTCCCTCCCGAAAATCACTTAAACGCACATAACTTATTACAAAATATTGTTATCCATACATTTAGCACAAATATTGCTCTTATATATATAAATTACACTATAAAACTGTTTTACGATCGGTCCATATTTGGTCATAGCTCTCATACTAGGTCTCATCCAGAAAGTCACTTAAATGCACAATATTCATTATTAAATAATGATATAGATACAGAATTTTGAAATTTTGTCTTTATATACATATTTGGTCATTGCTACCATACTCATTACCAAATAAAGCATTTGATACAAAATTTGGCACAAATATTAGTTTGGTATACAAAAATTCTATTTCAAGATTTTTTCACGATCGGTCCATAACATGGGTGCGGTCGGTCCTATGCAAGGTTCCCTTCAGAAAATCACTTGAACACACATTACTTATTACTAAATTACGATATACATACAAAATTTGATTGAAATATAGCTTTTATGTACAGAAATTTTGCTTAAAGAATTTTTTACGATCGGTCTATAATTGGTCATATCTCCCATAATAGGTCCTGCCCCTAAAAGCACTTTAACTAGTTGCATTATCAATTTGTGTAGAACAAAATTATATACATGTATTTTGAAAATCCGTATATCCCCTGCCAGCAACTCAACTAACTTTAAATGCATTAAAAGCCGACTTTTTCATCAACTAGTTATGGTTGATTCTTGGATTATTTTTAATGGAGCCAACTGACTATTTTAACATGGCGATGTCCTACGCAGTAGTCAATTGTCCGACTCTGCATGACTTTTCAACTAGCTTAAAGTTAGTTACTAAAAAATTAGCTTAAAGGTAACTCTTTATTAACTAACTTAAAGTTAGTTACAGAAAAGTCAAGTAATAGTTTTCTTTTGTATTCCCTACTGTATTAATTAATTACATTTTAATTAAATATATTTAAAATTTAACTACTAGTTATCTAAATTACATTTCGTTTTAAAACAAGTTATGATATTAGTTCGTTAAAATTAATAGACATCAGTTTTCTGCAGGGGAACTAATAATAACACCGGTATTCATTATTTTTATGATTCCCATTGATCCAAATCTAAAATAAATTTTAAAATGTTATGTGTAATGTTAACTGTTAATGTATTATATTTACAGTATTAATCAGCAGAATTTAGAATTTAGGGACCGAGTTTTGAAATATTTAACCTTTTATAATTAATTTTTCCAATTTTCTGACTCTAATTTCACAACGTATACAAGAAAATGACAAAAATGTAAAACAAAATTCCAAATAATAAAGAAACATGAGAAAACATGTCGAAACAAAATGCTCTCCAGATAATTTTGTAGCTAGTCTTTAAAAGTCGGTTGTTTACGTTAATAAATACCAAATTTTGGAACATTTCTGCATTACATTGTTGTTCGTTTATAGTCAGTCTACTAAAGTTAACAAATAAAATCATAATAATTGAGAAACAAGAGAAAACATGAAATACAATTAATTCTCTCCAGATAATTTTGAGGCACTTCTGCATTACATTATAGTTAGCTTATAGTTAGTATTTAAAAGTCGGTTCTTTACGTTGCCAAATACAAAATTTTGGGACAGCTCTGCATGACATTGTAGTTAGCTTATAGTCAGTCTGTAAAAGTAAACTAGAAGTGAATTTTTCTCGTAGTCGACTACAAAATTGCTGGCAGGGTCTTTCACACACATGCATACATGCACATTATTAAATATCGTTAAAGCATATTTTAGGGCACTATAAAAATATAAAAGAAAATGTAATGTTCAATAAATTTTTGGAATTGTAACAGATTTAAGCTGTTTAAATCTTGGGGTTTCTCTATTTAAGACATGAGAAAACTTATTTCTACAAATATTTGATCAATTAAAAAAGTATATAAAAGTAGCTGGTGAAGGGTATTTAAGATTCGGCTCAGCCGAATATAGCACTCTAACTTGTTTTTATTTATATTGCTTTTAGGGTAGCAAAGCACACTGGGTACAGCTAGTTTATTAAATAAATACCAAAAAGTAACTATCTTCAAGGATTATATAAATAAAATTAAAAACTAAGTTGTCATATTTTATATTAAAAATACTATTTTAGGAATAAGTTAACAACTCTAAACGGCTTCCATTTCCCTAATTTTTAAACCAAGTCTAGTATGTTTAATTAAAAATGTTTTTATTTAAAATTTTGTCTCTCTCTTATTTGGTTTAGGAGTTATTGACATTTAAAGATTTTTGCAAGTTGTATGTTGCGGCTTTCATTTTATGAAAATTGCATTTTTAACCCATTTAGATTTATTTGAGTTAAATCTTAAATTCAATATTTTTTAAACTATTTGCAGTATAGGTCCTGCTTCTAGATTACGTATGATCACTTGGAGCTAAAATTTTATTTGTAGTTTATTATAATAACAAAAACAAAATACATTAAAATTTTTACTTAAAGTATTTAGCCGCTATCTGGAATCATTATATTCAAATTAATACCTCTGTTTTATACATAAATTATTTTTTGACATGGGACACTTGACAGGAAATTGCCCATATAAGATACATCAAATGTTTTTAAAACAACCTTTTTATACCCTCCACCACCATCAGTGGTGATAGAGGGTATATACACTCTTCGCCACTTGAATAGCACATATATCAATTTTTTTTCAAAGATTTTATTTTTGGATCAGGATTTTTTGGAAACTTGTTTTTTCCCCACATTGTAATATTTTTTGTTCTGAATAAAATGTGATGCGAATGGTTTTCGTATCTATAATATTTGATTTTATATAATTTTTTTTGTAAATTAACCGAAAAAAGCTACTGTTAAAAATTCGTCACTTGAATAGAACATCCCAAAGAAAAAATGATTTTATAGCAACTTTTGTAATTAAAACTTATTGATTTAGATTATTTACAACGATATAAATTAACCTAAGCTATTTTAATAATGTGTTGAACCTCCTTGGTTTACTAACACTCCACAAATCCTGTTTGGATGTGATTCATATAGCTTGGCCATGTAATTCAGTTGTACTGAGCTCCAGACTTCTTTAATTACATAGATTAGTTCAGGAATTGTTGAATACTGTTTTCCAGACTCATAAACTTTCCGGGCAACCCATTCCCACAAGTTTTCTATAATGTTTAAGTCTGGTGAATATGGAGGGCAGCTCAACAATTCAACATTTTGGAACTCTATATAAGATTTTTTGTTGCAAGATCCAAGGGCTAGGTCCATATAGGTCATTGAAAATCAAAAAAGGCGTTTTTTATTAACTCATTGTAGTTCTTAGCATTTACACTTGGGCTTAAAAACTTATGCTCGAAGGTGCCATAATAGGAAATTGCTCCCCACACACCATCACACCACCAACACTGCTTAAAAATTATTACATCCACACTTTCATGTCAATATTAAGATAATTTATATTTTTTTTTTTTTATACCTTCCACCACCATCAGTGGTGATAGAGGGTATATATAACTTTGTCATTCCGTGTGTAACACCAAGAAATATTCATCTGAGACCCAACAAAGTATAAATATTCTGGGTCCTTATGAAATTCTGAGTCGATTTATCTTTGTCCGTCTGTCCGTCCGCCCGTTTGTCTACCTATGTAAAACACGCTCACGTAAAACCGAAGTGAAATGAATTATTGAAATTTAGACAGAATATTCCCTATTGTCCTAGGCAGTTTGGTGTTGAAAATGAGCAAAATCGGTTTATATCGGGAAAAGTTATGAATCAAAATTTAAAACAACTCCGAGAAAAATAAGCATTTTTTACACATTCTGTAATTGTAATTTTCACTAAAACTATGCAATATAATTCCATGAAAATCATCGTGCATTTGTTTTTATACGAGAAC
This sequence comes from Lucilia sericata, assembly GCF_015586225.1. Lineage (NCBI taxonomy): Eukaryota > Metazoa > Arthropoda > Insecta > Diptera > Calliphoridae > Lucilia > Lucilia sericata. The sequence continues at coordinate 168,932 of NW_023994283.1, forward strand.
TTTATTCCTGTTGAAAATTGCCAGAATCGGTCCACAATTTCTTATACCTTGAAAGTACATATTCCCGGAAAATGAGTTTATTGTTAATAACTTCGCTCAGAATGTTGATATCTTAACAAAGTTTTACAAATTAAAATTTTATATCAATAGAATTCATGTAGAGAAAAAATTTTCTAGATCGGTCCATAATTGAACATAGCTCCCATGCAACGTCCTCTCCCGAAAATCACTAAAACGGGCATAACTCATTACTAAATTAAGATATCCATATAGAATTTGGTACAAGTATTTCTCTTATATACAGAAACATTACTGTGAAAGGTCTTCTCCCGAAAATTACTTAAACGCTCATAACTTGTTACTTAATTAAGATATCCATATAAAATTTGGTACAAGCATTGCTCTTATGTACATAAAAGTTATTAGCTCCCATACAAGGTCGCCTTCAGAAAAACACTTAAAGGCACACAACTCATTACCAAATAGTGATATCCACAAAAAATTTTGTCATAAATACTACTTTTGTACACAGAAATATTATTTCAAATTTTTTTCACGACCGGTTCATATTCGGTCATAGCTGCCATACAAGGTTCCCTCCGAAAAATCTGTTAAACGATCATAACTCATTTCCAAATATTGATATACATACATTTAGCACAAATATTGCTCTTATATACATACATAAATCACACTATAAAATTTTTTCACGATCGGTCCATATTTGGTCATAGCTCCCATACAAAAAAATCACTTAATGCACACTATTCATTATCAAATAATGATATAGGTACAGAATTTAGCCATAATTTTGTCTTTATATACATTAATGATACATAGTTAGTCATAGCTCCCTTACAAGGTCCTCTTACGAAAATCTCTTAAACGCTCATTACTCATTACCTAATAGAGCTATTGATACAAAATTTTGCGCAAATATTAGTTTTGTATACAAAAATTATATTTTAATTTTTTTTCACGATCGGTTCATAATATGTGTGCGATCGGTCCCATACAAGGTTCCTTTCTGAAAATTACTTAAACACACATTACTGATTACTAAATTACGATATATATACAAAATTTTACTGAAATGTTACTTAAAGATTTTTTACGATCGGTCCATAATTGGTCATATCTCCCATACTAGGTCCTGCCTCGAAAAATTGAATTTCCTTAAATCTCTTACACAAATTATTAAATATCCCTAAAGCATATCTTAGGGCGCTTTTAAAATATAAAAGAAAATGGCGTTTGTAATGTTCAATAAATCTTGCAATTGTAACAGATTTAAGCTGTTTAAATCTTGGGGTTTTTCTATTTAAGACATGAGAAAGCTTATTTCTACAAATATTTGATCAATTGAAAAAGTATTAATATAAAAGTAGCTGGTGGAGGGTATTTAAGATTCTTTTCAGCCGAATATAGCACTCTAACTTGTTAAATTATTAATTTTTTATGTACAAACACAAAATTTACAAACACTGGTATTCCCATAAATATAAAATAATATAAATATAAAATAATATAAACAATTTATATTTTTTTTTAATTATTAATTTTTACGTACCATATTTTATGTATTTTATATTTCTATTAAATTTTATAATGTTGACTACGATTATATTTTTAGATATTATTTTTTTTCACAATTGTTTTACAACTTCGTTTGTTCAACACTTTATTTAATTCGATCTAGTATAAATATTTTTAATTAGTAAACATATTTTGCTTAAATCTTGTGACAAACCTTAGACTGGGAGTGGGAGTGGAACTGGCACGCTGGTGGTTGCACGGCATTAGCTCGTCGGATTGGGGTCGTTTCTTTTCCACCCAGTTTGTCAACATTTAAAAACCGTGCCATCTTGAAATTTCCCAAAAAAATATTAACACTTATTAACATTAAACGAAATGGTTACAATGCAGTGGCAGACCTTTAAGCTGGACGGACGGACATTTTGACAGTAGCTGTGGGTTCGCTAGGTGGTTAATAGTTTCAGGAATCACTGAAGGTATGGTTGAAATTACCTTCTCGGGTTGCCCTCCCCTGATATGGCTTTGTTTCAGCCATCCATGGCTCCTATGCACCCGTATTCCGAATCGTAGGAACCCCTAAATAGAACTCACCATTTACCACGACTCACACCATTACCTTTCTTCTCTTAGCGTTGCATTCTCACAAATAATAACATGTAAGATGTATCAAATTTGAATCTTAATTATAAACATAATTTTATTAATTGAAAATTATATTTAAACCATAAAGAAATAATATTATAAAAATAATAAAGAAATATATTGTGTTGTAAAAGGAATAACAAGTATCAAATAATCAAATATTAACGATAATAATAATAGTTAACACATAAACATTTCAACAAAAGTAAGGATAATGAATATTTAATTTAAATCAAATAATCGAATGATATAGATAAGTTATTAGGTATAACCAAAAATTGCGAAAAGAATAAGACATTACTAAGTTTGTTTTCGGTTAACAAATAGTTTGTTTGTTATTTATAAATACATATTTTTCCTTTTCTTTATTCTATTAACAAAAGAACAAATAACTAAAGAACTTCATTCAAGTTCTCACTTTCCTGAGATTCTACTGAGTATAGGACACAATATATTGTATTTAAATTCTTTAAATACAATTTAATACTATATATAGTACCAGCAAAATCGTAATAAAACTATATTTGATTTTGTCTATGGTAAAAATATAAAATCGAATAAAAATCAAATTTCTATTAAATTTGATAGTTTTATTAAAAGAATTACCATATACATAATATGCAAAGAACTTATTGTTATTTTTAAATATATAATATTTCACATTAACTTTTAGCACTACCACCACTGTTTAGTACTTTACTCTGCTAAGTTCTTTTGATCTTTGATCAATTATGCACTTATACCTCACCGTCCAACCCATCATGCGATCTTCGGCAACATGGCTACCAATATCTGATCGTTAAAAATCAATATATTTTGTTGTTATTGATCGGTATATCAAGGTCAAAGAAAGGTTAAAGTCGTCCGTCGTCATTTGTATCCCTGCACTGTAGTGTTATTGTGAATGTAACATAAAACCAGGACATGACCGCCCTCTATACGTCATGATCCTAACAACATATGACGTTTGCTTTGTACTAAAACAATGTCAACAAACAACAAAACAAAAAAAATGTAAACAATACAATTAAGGTGACAAAGCTCAAACAAACAAACAAATTTAACAAATTGCCTTGTTTATTAAAAAGAAAAACGTAAAAAAAATAACAAACGTTCAAAATTGTGTGGTATCACAAATTCTTTTGGTTGCCGGTCATGTATATGTGCCTTCCTGTGTCGGTCAATATTGTCCCTCCCAGTCATTTGGAGATCCACGAGCTTCGGTAGATTATTGGAACTACGAAGTGTTATTCTTATCGTGGCACTGTTGTCTGTTATAAGGTGACCGTCACAAAGCCAGTATTTATTGCAGAACCTGTGTAGCAATAAAAACTGGGAATCACGAAGCTGGGCACCTTGCAAATAGCTCGGTAAGTCTGGTGTTGCTACCATCTTAAGACTCATTGCCTATCCAAGGTAAGTTTGTATATTGCAAATTTGATAAATGCTTACTTCCCATTATGAGTAGTATTCCATCTATTTATTCAAGTTCTGTCCATTCAAATGTTCCTGGAAGTTATCAAATCTACATGTTTCCTTATCTGACAGGCATTCAATTTTATACTGTATCGTGATAGTGTTAAGTGAACTTTTTCCATCTTCCTTTCACTTTATCTGATCTATTAATAAATTTCGTATTTCCCAGACAAAACTTCAAATGTGGTGAACTCTAATATGTCTGTATCCTGTACACAATTAGAACTGTTCCGCGGTATCACTTCGATCCCTTAACTTGTTACGGATTTATACAATAAGCAGATTCAAGAATTGTAAGTAAAACTTTACTTTCTCTTTTCTGGTTTTGATTTTGATTCGCTCTTAAAATAGTGTTGTTTTAAATTTATAACAAAAGTAAATTAATTCTATTAGTTTTAACCAGGGATTTTACTGTGGTCAAAGAGTTATTCTACTTATTTGTTTAGCTATAAGAATGCAGAATTATTTGAGTGATTTTCCTTCAATATTAAGTCTCATTTTTTTTATTGCTTAAGGTGTTGTGCATGCATTATACCGATTAATTGACCGTTCATGTTTTCCACCTCGTACTGATTCGATCCTAATTTTTTTCTGATCCTACACTTTAACCAGGGCTTACAAAGTTTTGCGTTTATACCTTTTGAAAAATCGCTTTATATAAAGTTCTTTCTGTAAACTTCTTGTCCCTACCTAAATGTAACGATCTTGCTCCTCTTGTTATATTACCTCGCGTTTCTCTCATACGCTTTATGTAAATTGTGGCTGATTTTGTTGTGTATGTTTTGCATTACGTCAGCATTAGGTAGGATTATTGTTTCGCCATCTTCTAGTGCTTTCAATTTTCCAAGTATCTCGTAAGCATCCGCGTGAGTTATCATGTTATAACCTGTCAACGCGAAGTACGGACTAACTCCGGTTGAAGAGTGTATCGTTGATCTTAATGATTGCTCAATTTTACCGAGGTTTTCATCCCATTTAGATTGCACAGTGGGGCAGAATCGAAATTTTTTGGAAATAAATCTGGCATTTCTAAACGGCTGATCCGATCGGCATAAAATTTGGCGTGAGCGTAGCCAAGGAGTATTCGAGTTTAAGTTTTGAAGATGAACCCCGCAGATGCCCCAGGGACGGCGCTGTGGCGGCTCAAAGTAGGGTACCTACGACATGTAAAATTTTTAAACTCGTGCCATTTTTTGTTTTTCACCCAAATACAAAGATTTTTATATTTTCTGAAAGCGCTCGACGAGATCTTGAAATACTACTTATCTCTTATAATATCCGAGTTATAGGCATTTAAAAATTTAGTGCTACAAAATTTACCATACCTTGGTCCGCCTTTTTTTGAATACCGGGTGTAATTTTTGACCAAATGGACTCAATTTTTTCTTGTTAGTTAGACAACAAAATTTCCAATAAAATGCAAAAAATTTCAGATCAATATCATTTACAGATCCAAAAATATAGGTTTTTTAATTTAAAAATTCAAAAAATTTTAGATTTTTGCCGTTTTTTTGCCAAAAATGTGTCTTAAATCTTTTATTAATAAAATAAAATTTTCTTTAAGAACATATAACAATTTTATAGTTTTCTGAAAGGTATCTTTACGCAGAACACTTTGGCGTAAAAAACTTGTCCTATTTTTTGAAAATGTTGCCACTGCGTCCTTCCGAATATGACCTATTTTTTATCAAAACTTCAACTTTGGGCGACATGTTCTAAAATCCCAAAGCTGGGATCAGAAAACTGAAAGCAGTTTTGGAAACCTCAATATGTTTTATATTTACTCCAAAAGTATTTTCCCAGCCCTGAAAGAAATGTGGACCCTATGGGCAAAAATGTAAAAAATCCCATTTTTGGGATTTTCATTCCTGTTTTTGGGAATTGCGGGATGACCTTTGACCTTTTCAATTTTTTTTTGCATTTTCTTATTTGAAATGACAAATTTAACAAGCGTTGAAAATTTCATTAAGTTTTTTTCATAAATAAAGATTTTGTCTTATATCAAAGTTATATCAAAATTTTAATAGAGTCGCAGATAGCTACAACCATTTAGTCCATATTTATCCCTTAATATCATTTTTTAGTTAGATATGGAAATTCTCGACCCTTTACAAAAAATTTCAAGCCAATATCTCAATTACATTCAAAAATATGTTCATTTAAACCTGTGTCCTTTAATTTCATCTTTTTCATATTTTAGTATTAAGTATGACAGAACATACATTTGGTGTGAATAAAATATTTGGAAAATTTTTAAAAATTATTTAGTTAATTATTTTATTAAAGACTATAACATTATATATACAATAAAAAATTATAATTTTATTATGAGCCACGCACAACAACACCTAAATCACCCCACACAAACCACCTTTCCCGCCAACCGAAATATAAAACACAATTTAATACAATATCATCAGTTAGTATAATATCTTTTTTTATTTGAACTGTTTATCTTAAACATAATACAATTAATTCTTACAACCTACTTATATAGTTAATTCCTAACACTACTTATTTTCTATAAAATAATCTGTCATATCGGTATACATATCCAGAAGGTAATATAAGTCCTTTAAATCTTCCTTGTTTTGAGATGATAGAGTTTCATAACAAATCCATCTTTTTCGCATAGTTGAAAGAACAGGATCAGAAGATAGAAGTAAACTATTAAAAATATCTTCATTCTGTGATTGCCTGGAGCATTTTCTTGAGCTGAATAGTTGAACATGCTTAAAATCTCGATTCCTCGCTTCCTGGGCTTCTTCTGTTAACTCTCCAAGTGGAAGAATATTCGATTCAATTATTATTTGACCATGACCAATACTTTGTGTACTGTTGGTGTTAGTTCCCTCCATGGATGCAGAGATACAAATAATTTAGAAATTTCAGATGTATATTCCCCAAATCGATTTCCATTAATTTTATGTTTACTATTCAGTGCCATTAAAATAGTGTTAACTCTTCGAAGCAACTCCTTGTCGATTCCAGTTATTTTTGAAGTAATTTCAAAATCACGAAAAAACCTTCTCGCCGTATTACCGTCATTTGTACTACCGCAACTTGGAAGTGGTTTGTCGATGTTTAATCCCATCTGAACTTTAAATTCTTCTTGGATTCTGCTTTTTTCCGCAGCTCTCAGTTCTTTCATTATTTTTTGTTGATTTAGTAAGATTCTCTGGCACACTTCTATATTTGAGGTCGTATGCTAGTGTAAAAAGTAATCCAAAAATCGTATTCTGGCATGAAGTGGTGAAATTCCGAAAGACAGGACTTCTTCATTAATACTTCTGCTTTTGTTTATATTTGAGAATTGCGACTTTTTCTCATTACATATTGAGCATCTCCAGAATTAAGAAGTTTCTGTTATGGCATTGCTGACCTTTCCATCAATCATTGTTAAGCTTAGCTGATATGATACGTTAATAGAGAATTCCTTTATTTTTATGCAAATGAATTTCCGATGCTTGACGATGATGGATTAAGGGAATATGAACGAATTCGTAATGGCATTAATGATGACATAAATACACTTTTGTAGTCTGCTAATGTCCGACTTCCACAAGCTTGTTTGTATTCTGGAAGTGCTGATAAACCGTCACATCCCCACTTACACATTAAGACAACATCACAGTTATGAATTTTCCTTAGTTGGTCTTCTGAAAAGTCTGACACAATTCTTGATGCTGTGTTTTCGAGCAAAGATGATATATCAATACAAGCTTCCACATCATTAAAAGCAATATGTGATGGTAGGATAGTTTGTTTTTTTTCCTTGATCGCCTTGTATGATGGTAATATATTGTGTCCTTTTTCATGCAGAGCTTTCCTTAATATTTGGTACTTATTTCGACTGAGACCCAGTTCCAACATAAGCGCTATTGCTTCCTCTTCAGTAAAATTTGATTGTGATGTTGGAGTTGGTATACTTTCCACAATTCGCTTAAGTCGTTTTGGTGAAGCATTAGGAAGAATAGTTGCAATATGTACATCATCCTTAGGTTGGTTTTCCTTTTTCAGCATTTCGTTAAATGTATCAGCAATTTCCTTATTTGAGATTGAAAAAAGTTTTTGTGTGACCCTCTTTTTTTTGACCTTGAACATAAGTCTTCGTATGACTTGCAAGGCGCTCCTGTTGATGTGTTTTAAGTTGAGATTTCCGTAGTAGTTTCCATCCAACTACAAAATTTTAATCGAAATTTCTTTTGATTTCCATCCACAGACTACTTTTTACATTAAAAAGTTTTCAATTTTTGATATGCCTGTTTTGTCTACTTTTCTACTATATGTAGTTTTATATAATTTGAGATGTGTTCAATTCTTTCTGGCCCTTTTGAAGATACGCTCCATAAAACGGAACACAACTCTTCGTACTTTAATATAATCTTCATTGTAGATTTATTAAATATGGTACTTAAAATCTGAGAAGTTTACTTATATACCAATTCTTGTCATTTCCGATACAGGTATTCCAAAGTAAAAAATTACGAATTGTCTACCTATTAACATTTAGGACTATATTACTATAACCTGTAATTCAGTCATTGATATTTCTTATTAGTGAATGAATCGAAATTATCATTACCTGAATATTTTTACCTACATGATCATAAACGAAACAGAACGAAATGATCTGTCAAAAAAATTTAGGTAAAAAATAGTTATAAATTTCTGAAAATTTAAGCATAATAGGACCTTTCAATTATAAGGATAAGCAAACAAATAGAAAATAGGTAAATATAAGATTTAAATATGTTCTGGCATATTTAATACTAGAATATGAAATTAAAGGATACAGGTTTAAATGAACATATTTTTGAATGTAATTGAGATATTGGCTTGAAAATTTTTGTAGAGAATCGAGAATTTTCATATCTAACTAAAAAAAGATATTAAGGGATAAATATGGACTAAATTGTTGTAGCTATCTGCGACCCTATTAAAATTTTGATATAAATCATAGTTTTAGAAATTAAACAAATATGTAATATATGACAAAATCTTTATTTATGAACAAAACTCAATGAAATTTTCAACGCTTGTTAAATTTGTCATTTCAAATAAGAAAATGCAAAAAAAAAATTGAAAAGGTCAAAGGGCATCCCGCAATTCCCAAAAATAGGAATGAAAATCCCAAAAATGGGATTTTTACTTTTTTGCTCATAGGATCCACATTTCTTACAGGGCTGGGAAAATACTTTTGGAGTAAATAGAAAACATATTGAGGTTTCCAAAACTGTTTTCAGTTTTCTGATCCAACCTTTGGGATTTTAGAACATGTCGCCCAAAGTTGAAGTTTTGATAAAAAATAGGTCATATTCGGAAGGACGCAGTGGCAACATTTTCAAAAAATAGGACAAGTTTTTTTACGCCAAAGCGTTCTGCGTAAAGATACCTTTTAGAAAACTATAAAATTGTTATATGTTCTTAAAGAAAATTTTATTTTATTAATAAAAGAGTTAAGACACATTTTTGGCAAAAAAACGGCAAAAATCTAAATTTTTTTTAATTATTAAATTAAAAAACGTATATTTTTGGATCCTCAGATGATAATAATAATAATACCATTATAGCAAATCCCAAAAAGGATGAAGTAGAGCAAATGGTGAAAGAGGTGAGTGATAGCATAGCTAAACTACCTATTACTAAGAAAAGACTTTCTGGAGCACAGAGGAGGAAGTTGAAAAAGATGCTTCAGGAAATCATAGTTAGTCAATCCCACGACACTCCAAAGGAAAAATCGGACTCTCTCACAAGATCTGAGGCAAAAAGGATCAGGTCTCCCAAGGAGTTGACAACTGAGAATAAACCTAAGAAGAAAAAGAGCTCCCCGTCTTCTAATACACAGTCGAAGCCAAGCCATACTTCACTCAAAGGAATCTCAAGTGAGAATCCTGCGAGTAAGGGTGACAACGCCAAGCCAGATATTCCGAAGACGAACACGTCGGCGAAATCAACCTCGAAGGTAAGGGAATCTCAAAAGAAGCCCCAAAAAACGAGGAAGGAGATGCTAGACGGAGGAAAAGGAAAAGAGCCGCCATCTTACGCCAAAGTTGCCAGAAGTAGGCACCGGGACGATCTCTGCTATGCAGTTTACGATGCCGGTAACAGAGTAAAATAGAAGACCTGGTCAACAATAAGATTGTGGACCATGCAATCGCTTCAAAGGGCAAACAACCAATAGAGAGCGAGAGCTGCGAGTTCAGCATGGGCGTGATGTTGATGAGGTTGGCATCTCACCAATGTGTTAGCACCCTAAAGAACTTGGTGGAAAGTATCCCTCCTCCCTGGGACGGCGCTAGGCTGGGACTGGCAAAGAAGAGCGAGCTTCCGGTGCTCCTAAAGTCCACTGTCTACATAAAAGGATGGGCAGTAAACTGGCTAATGAACGTATACTGGAAATTCTTGGAGGTCAGAATGCTGAGCTGGCCGTGGAAAAATGGGATGTCTTTTACAGGAAAGAAGAACCTGAGGGAACTTTATTTGTAATAGGTATCGACCAGAAATCCAAGACTAGTCTTGCCAAGAATAAAGGTAGGGCTTACTTCGCCTCTAAATCTGTCATATTCAAAATTGGGAAGGTGCCGATTGGAAGGGCTGTTACAACTAGCCTCGAAAAGGACACTAAAAAACCTAAGACCACAGCATCAGTATCCAATACTGATAACGTTGAGGAGTCAAATCCTAAAATCGAGGAATTTACCATTAACTCGCCAGAAGAAAGTGTAGTTGCCCTTTCCAAAATTGGGAAGGCGCCGATTGAAAAGAAACACCTAAGACAGTACCTAAAGCATCATTAGCAAGTACTAGCAATGTTGAGGAGTCAAATCCTAAAAGCGAGGAGGAAATCACTCACCCGCCAGAAGACAGAACAGCAGTGCTCTCCAGAATTGGGAATGTGTCTATTAAAAATACTGCTATTCCTATTCCTGATAAGGACACCGCAGTGCCATCAACAGTACCCACTGCATTAATAGCCACTTCAGGCTATCCGGAGGAGTCAAATCCAAAGAGCGAGGAGGTGACCACCAACTCGCTGGAAGACAGTTTAATGGATGACCATGATTGAGGTTATCCAAATAAACCTCCATCGGAGCGAGACAGCTACCAACGCTCTGATGGCTAAAATCAACACAGGTAAAATACATATAGCTTTAATCCAGGAACCTTGGACGATTCGCAACAAGGTTTCTGGATTAAATCAAGTAAATTTCCAACTTTTCTACGCTGATACAGGATCTCGCCCGAGAACATGTATCTTATGTCACAAGAACTTATGTTTTCTCCTCTCAACAGGATTATCAACATCGGATGCAAGGTGCTGAAGCAAGGTCGTGGCAACATATTCCTTGCATCTATTTACCTACCTTTCGATTCTCCGACACTACCACCAACGTCGGATCTGATGAAACTGGTTGAAGAGGCACAAAGGAAAAATAAGAAAATTGTAATAGGTTGCGATGCCAACTCGCACCAGTACAAACACCATTCGCAGGGGACAAGCCCTCATGGATTTCCTTAATACTAAAGACTTGATAACATTGAACTTAGGTAATAAAGCTACCTTCGTCAATAGAATCAGAGAAGAAGTATTAGATATAACTATATCTTCAGAAGAGCTTATAAACGAAATTCAGGATTGGAGAGTTTCGGACGAGCACTCCTTTTCTGATCATCGGTACATAAGATTCAAAATACTAAGGCCACCACCAAAGCCGATAAAGTTTCGGAATAAGTCTAAAACTAATTGGACAATGTTCGGGACCTTACTAAAGAACCGTTTAGGTCAGGACACTTTTCAATGTCGAAATAATATAGATGCCAAAGTGGAAACGTTCACAAGTGCCCTGGTTGAATCGTTCGAGGACAGCTGCCCTCTGCGAGAGCGGAGATCTGCCCAGGAAAAACCCTGGGTAACTGGGGAGATCCGGAACCTTGGGAAGACTCTTCGCAAACTATTTAACCGGGCACGGCGTAAAAAGACCGCAGTATACTGGGATGAGTATCGTAATAAACTTGGTGAATATAAGAAAATCGTTCGAAAAGCCAAACGAGACTCCTGGAAACTTTTCTGTGAACAGGTAGATAGCGTAAATGACGTATCGAAGATAAAAAAATTCCTATCCAAAACTTATGTCCAACCAGAATCTATGATCGATGAGACGGGCAGGAGGCTTGAGGATATGAAGGAGACAATGAAACTCCTAATAAACTCTCATTTTCCACCCGGTATATCGAATAACATAGATGAACCGATATTGGAGGAAGGGGAGGGTAACACGGAAATAGTTATTACAACTGACATGGTTAAAGGGGCAATCAAGAGCTTTGCTCCCTATAAAGCTGCAGGGCCGGATGGAATTTTCCCGGCACTTTTGCAGATGGAGGCGGGACTGGTTTCCGTACATCTGTCACAGGTATTCACTGCATGCTTAAAATTGGCATATACCCCAGTTAAATGGCAGGATGCAAGGGTAATATTTATACCCAAATCAGGGAAACCTAGCTATGCGACACCTAAGTCCTATCGACCGATAAGTCTTACGTCCTTCCTACTTAAAACCTTGGAACGGATAGTCGATAGCATGGTTAAAAGCAGCATACCATACAAAGACCTTAAATATAAGCAGCATGCTTATGTAAAGGGACGATCGGTGGAAACCGCTTTAAATGAAGTTGTCCACTACATAGGTGAATTTTTCGATAGCAAACTGTATACATTGGCGGTATGCATTGACATCGAAGGCGCTTTCAATAACGTGCACACTGATACCCTTATCCAATCCCTAGACCAGTTTTATGTTGACCGGGTGCTCCGTAACTAGATCAACTACATGCTAAGGAACAGATGGATAAGCTGCGAGATGTACGATATAACTATCAGGAAAAAGGTATTTCGCGGTATACCACAGGGTGGCATTTTGTCACCTTTACTCTGGGTTACCACGATTAATAGCCTCCTAAGGACCCTAACTGAGAAAGGACTTAGACTTGTCTGCTATGCAGACGATGTCGTAATACTTTTAAAGGGAAAGGATCCAAATTACTTGTGTAGAAGAGCTGAGGAGGCTCTGAATACGGCCTTGAGCTGGGCTCAACCGAGAGGCCTCAATGTTAACCCGGCGAAGACGGAAATCTGTCTTTTCACAAGAAAGACAAAAATTTCTACATATACTGAACCTTGCTTCCTGGGCAAGAAGATACCGGTGACAGACAAAGTTAAGTACTTAGGTGTAATACTTGACCGGAAATTAAAATGGAGACACCACATAGAAGATAGGATCAACAAGGCACATCGGTGCTGGGCGATATGTAGAAGAACCATAGGCATGAAATGGGGTCTTAGTCCTACTATGACAAATTGGCTTTATAAAAGTGTAATTAGACCAATTCTAGCTTATGCTTCAATAATCTGGTGGACTGCTTTGGACAAAAAGTGTAATATCACTACTACAGGGAGTTCAGCGTACATGCTGCTTAAGTATAAGTGGTGCCATGTGTACTACTTCAACCAAGGCTCTGGAAACGTTGCCACCCATTGAAACATATATAAGATATGAGGCGGCGCTTACAGCCGAACGGCTCTTTACTTTAGGCGAACTGGCCAAAAACGGTTATAGGACACGTCATCAATGTATACTGGACACATTGGAAGGTTATGCACATTCATCGGACGTGCCTGATCGCATACCAGACACAGAATATGTCGGAAACTTTGAAACGCTAATCCCAGATAGAATGTCTTGGTCAAGCGGAACATTAGAGCAAATACCAGTAGGAATCCGTTGCTACGCAGATGGCTCTAAATTAGGGCACAAAGTGGGCCTGGGGTTCTATATTAAAGACCCAGAAACAGAAATATACCACCGTTTACCTAATCATAACACAAGCTTCCAGGCAGAAGTACGAGCAATAACGGAATGTGTAAATTGGATTAGAATAAATATGGCGCCCACAGGGCTTAATATATTTACCGACAGCCAGAAGGCAATTAGTGCGACATCAGGTGATAGAATTAAATCTAAGACCGTATTGGATTGTAAGAAAGCTTTAACTGAATACTCTCCCAGAGGTAAGGTTCACATCATATGGGTACCAGGCCACTCGGGAGTAGTCGGCAACGAAAGGGCGAATGTAATAGCTTTAAAGGGAAGGGAGCTCCATGTAGTTAACCTGACAAATGCAAAACCATTCGACGCAACAAAAGCTGAATTAAAAATATGGATGAGAGAATCCCATAAGGCCTCTTGGAATAATGAAACGGTGGGTAGAACCACAAAGATTCTATGGGGTTACCCTGATGAGAGCAAGACAAGAAATCTCCTCAAAATGAGCAAGTCTGAGGTTAGTATGATGGTACGTATTCTGAGTGGACACACAGGATTACGAGCACATCTATACAAAATTGGACGTGCGGATTCAGACGAATGTAGAGCATGTGGAGAGGACAGTGAAACTCTAGAGCATTTTCTTTGCCATTATCAGGCATTCGTCGAAGTTAGATCCAAGTATTTTGGAAGTGATGTTATTATGGAAATAACATTCTTAACCAACACCGATTGGAAGATTCTTAGGAATTACGTCCAGGAAACTGAGTTTCTGAACATGGAAAAATAATACATTCAGTGAACAATTTTTTTTCTTCTTTCTTGAATTGGAGCGCACAACAGGCCCGATAGTGGCCTAGGTGTATTTCTTCGGATTTGATGTTGTATACATCCTCCTATCAACCTAACCTTTGGATCTGTAAATGATATTGATCTGAAATTTTTTGTATATTATTATATATAACCAGAAAAAATTGAGTCCATTTGGTCCAAAATTACGCCCGGTATTCAAAAAAAGACGGACCAAGGTATGGTAAATTTTATATCACTAAATTTTTAAATGCCTATAACTCGGATATTATAAGAGATAAGTAGCAAGATCAAGATCTCGTCGAGCGCTTTCAGAAAATATAAAAATCTTTGTATTTGGGTGAAAAACAAAAAAATGGCACGAGTTTAAAAATTTTACATGTCGTAGGTACCCTACTTTGAGCCGCCACAGCGCCGTCCCTGGGGCATCTGCAGGGTTCAGGGTTCAAATACTCCTTGGCTACGCTCACGCCAAATTTTATACTGATCGGATCAGCCGTTTAGAAATGCCAGATTTATTTCCAAAAAATTTCGATTCTGCCCCACTGTGCGATTGGTCATTCTGTAAAAAACTTCTTATTCCGCTTATAATCGATTGATTGACTCGTTCGCTAGCGTTTGTCTGGGGGAATGTATCGGAGTCCGAATATATTTGATGCCGATGGAGGTTAACAGCTCTTGAAAAGCTCCTGATATAAATTGTTTCCCGTTGTCGGAATGTATGTATTCCGGCACACCGAATTTATAAAAGATTTCATTTATTAAAAATTTATTGACTGCTTTTGACGAAGCTTTCGGCATGGCTTTAAGTAACACAAATTTTGTGTTATAATCAAGCACTATAAAGATGTAAGTGTTGCCAGCTCTGCTTCTCGGGTATGGACCCAGAAAATCTACGTATAACTTCTGGAATGGTCGCTGTGTAGTTACTTCTTTTCCCATCATTGGATTTGTTTTGGGTGTTTAGTTTCTTTACACGTATCACAGGATCTGATGAAATTTTGTGTGTCCTTAACCATTGATGGCCAGTAGAAATATTCACGTATGTTTTACAGGGTTTTAGCCACAACGCCATGTGATGTATTGTCTAAATGTGATTTCTTTATAACCTTTGGTATACTAGGTTCTGGTACCCATATCTTCCAACAGCTCTCAACATTATATTCTCTATCAAACTTTACCTTTTTATATACAATGTTCTCTTTAATCTGTAGTTCTGGTAATCTTGAACATAAGTCTTCGTATGACTTGCAAGGCGCTCCTGTTGATGTGCTGTAAGTTGAGATTTCCGTAGTAGTTTCCATCCAACTACAAAATTTTAATCGAAATTTCTTTTGATTTCCATCCACAGACTACTTTTTACATTAAAAAGTTTTCAATTTTTGATATGCCTGTTTTGTCTACTTTTCTACTATATGTAGTTTTATATAATTTGAGATGTGTTCAATTCTTTCT
This sequence comes from Lucilia sericata, assembly GCF_015586225.1. Taxonomy (NCBI): domain Eukaryota; kingdom Metazoa; phylum Arthropoda; class Insecta; order Diptera; family Calliphoridae; genus Lucilia; species Lucilia sericata. The sequence continues at coordinate 184,678 of NW_023994283.1, forward strand.
GGCCCTTTTGAAGATACGCTCCATAAAACGGAACACAACTCTTCGTACTTTAATATAATCTTCATTGTAGATTTATTAAATATGGTACTTAAAATCTGAGAAGTTTACTTATATACCAATTCTTGTCATTTCCGATACAGGTATTCCAAAGTAAAAAATTACGAATTGTCTACCTATTAACATTTAGGACTATATTACTATAACCTGTAATTCAGTCATTGATATTTCTTATTAGTGAATGAATCGAAATTATCATTACCTGAATATTTTTACCTACATGATCATAAACGAAACAAAAAATTTAGGTAAAAAATAGTTATAAATTTCTGAAAATTTAAGCATAATAGGACCTTTCAATTATAAGGATAAGCAAACAAATAGAAAATAGGTAAATATAAGATTTAAATATGTTCTGTCATATTTAATACTAAAATATGAAATTAAAGGATACAGGTTTAAATGAACATATTTTTGAATGTAATTGAGATATTGGCTTGAAAATTTTTGTAGAGAATCGAGAATTTCCATATCTAACTAAAAAAGATATTAAGGGATAAATATGGACTAAATTGTTGTAGCTATCTGCGACCCTATTAAAATTTTGATATATAGTTTTAGAAATTAAACAAATATGTAATATATGACAAAATCTTTATTTATGAACAAAACTCAATGAAATTTTCAACGCTTGTTAAATTTGTCATTTCAAATAAGAAAATGCAAGGTCAAAGGGCATCCCGCAATTCCCAAAAATAGGAATGAAAATCCCAAAAATGGGATTTTTTACTTTTTTGCTCATAGGATCCACATTTCTTTCAGGGCTGGGGAAATACTTTTGGAGTAAATAGAAAACATATTGAGGTTTCCAAAACTGTTTTCAGTTTTCTGATCCAACCTTTGGGATTTTAGAACATGTCGCCCAAAGTTGAAGTTTTGATAAAAAATAGGTCATATTCGGAAGGACGCAGTGGCAACATTTTCAAAAAATAGGACAAGTTTTTTTACGCCAAAGCGTTCTGCGTAAAGATACCTTTTAGAAAACTATAAAATTGTTATATGTTCTTAAAGAAAATTTTATTTTATTAATAAAAGAGTTAAGACACATTTTTGGCAAAAAAACGGCAAAAATCTAAATTTTTTTTAATTATTAAATTAAAAAACGTATATTTTTGGATCCTCAGATGATAATAATAATAATACCATTATAGCAAATCCCAAAAAGGATGAAGTAGAGCAAATGGTGAAAGAGGTGAGTGATAGCATAGCTAAACTACCTATTACTAAGAAAAGACTTTCTGGAGCACAGAGGAGGAAGTTGAAAAAGATGCTTCAGGAAATCATAGTTAGTCAATCCCACGACACTCCAAAGGAAAAATCGGACTCTCTCACAAGATCTGAGGCAAAAAGGATCAGGTCTCCCAAGGAGTTGACAACTGAGAATAAACCTAAGAAGAAAAAGAGCTCCCCGTCTTCTAATACACAGTCGAAGCCAAGCCATACTTCACTCAAAGGAATCTCAAGTGAGAATCCTGCGAGTAAGGGTGACAACGCCAAGCCAGATATTCCGAAGACGAACACGTCGGCGAAATCAACCTCGAAGGTAAGGGAATCTCAAAAGAAGCCCCGAAAAACGAGGAAGGAGAAGCTAGACGGAGGAAAAGGAAAAGAGCCGCCATCTTACGCCAAAGTTGCCAGAAGTAGGCACCGGGACGATCTCTGCTATGCAGTTTACGATGCCGGTAATCCGACAGGCAAAATTCCAATAGACCAACAGAGTAAAATAGAAGACCTGGTCAACAATAAGATTGTGGACCATGCAATCGCTTCAAAGGGCAAACAACCAATAGAGAGCGAGAGCTGCGAGTTCAGCATGGGCGTGATGTTGATGAGGTTGGCATCTCACCAATGTGTTAGCACCCTAAAGAACTTGGTGGAAAGTATCCCTCCTCCCTGGGACGGCGCTAGGCTGGGACTGGCAAAGAAGAGCGAGCTTCCGGTGCTCCTAAAGTCCACTGTCTACATAAAAGGATGGGCAGTAAACTGGCTAATGAACGTATACTGGAAATTCTTGGAGGTCAGAATGCTGAGCTGGCCGTGGAAAAATGGGATGTCTTTTACAGGAAAGAAGAACCTGAGGGAACTTTATTTGTAATAGGTATCGACCAGAAATCCATGACTAGTCTTGCCAAGAATAAAGGTAGGGCTTACTTCGCCTCTAAATCTGTCATATTCAAAATTGGGAAGGTGCCGATTGGAAGGGCTGTTACAACTAGCCTCGAAAAGGACACTAAAAAACCTAAGACCACAGCATCAGTATCCAATACTGATAACGTTGAGGAGTCAAATCCTAAAATCGAGGAATTTACCATTAACTCGCCAGAAGAAAGTGTAGTTGCCCTTTCCAAAATTGGGAAGGCGCCGATTGAAAAGGCTGTCAAAACCGGCCCCGACAAGGACACTAAAACACCTAAGACAGTACCTAAAGCATCATTAGCAAGTACTAGCAATGTTGAGGAGTCAAATCCTAAAAGCGAGGAGGAAATCACTCACCCGCCAGAAGACAGAACAGCAGTGCTCTCCAGAATTGGGAATGTGTCTATTAAAAATACTGCTATTCCTATTCCTGATAAGGACACCGCAGTGCCATCAACAGTACCCACTGCATTAATAGCCACTTCAGGCTATCCGGAGGAGTCAAATCCAAAGAGCGAGGAGGTGACCACCAACTCGCTGGAAGACAGTTTAATGGATGACCATGATTGAGGTTATCCAAATAAACCTCCATCGGAGCGAGACAGCTACCAACGCTCTGATGGCTAAAATCAACACAGGTAAAATACATATAGCTTTAATCCAGGAACCTTGGACGATTCGCAACAAGGTTTCTGGATTAAATCAAGTAAATTTCCAACTTTTCTACGCTGATACAGGATCTCGCCCGAGAACATGTATCTTATGTCACAAGAACTTATGTTTTCTCCTCTCAACAGGATTATCAACATCGGATGCAAGGTGCTGAAGCAAGGTCGTGGCAACATATTCCTTGCATCTATTTACCTACCTTTCGATTCTCCGACACTACCACCAACGTCGGATCTGATGAAACTGGTTGAAGAGGCACAAAGGAAAAATAAGAAAATTGTAATAGGTTGCGATGCCAACTCGCACCATGTAGCTTGGGGTAGTACAAACACCATTCGCAGGGGACAAGCCCTCATGGATTTCCTTAATACTAAAGACTTGATAACATTGAACTTAGGTAATAAAGCTACCTTCGTAAATAGAATCAGAGAAGAAGTATTAGATATAACTATATCTTCAGAAGAGCTTATAAACGAAATTCAGGATTGGAGAGTTTCGGACGAGCACTCCTTTTCTGATCATCGGTACATAAGATTCAAAATACTAAGGCCACCACCAAAGCCGATAAAGTTTCGGAATAAGTCTAAAACTAATTGGACAATGTTCGGGACCTTACTAAAGAACCGTTTAGGTCAGGACACTTTTCAATGTCGAAATAATATAGATGCCAAAGTGGAAACGTTCACAAGTGCCCTGGTTGAATCGTTCGAGGACAGCTGCCCTCTGCGAGAGCGGAGATCTGCCCAGGAAAAACCCTGGGTAACTGGGGAGATCCGGAACCTTGGGAAGACTCTTCGCAAACTATTTAACCGGACACGGCTTAAAAAGACCGCAGTATACTGGGATGAGTATCGTAATAAACTTGGTGAATATAAGAAAATCGTTCGAAAAGCCAAACGAGACTCCTGGAAACTTTTCTGTGAACAGGTAGATAGCGTAAATGACGTATCGAAGATAAAAAAATTCCTATCCAAAACTTATGTCCAACCAGAATCTATGATCGATGAGACGGGCAGGAGGCTTGAGGATATGGAGGAGACAATGAAACTCCTAATAAACTCTCATTTTCCACCCGGTATATCGAATAACATAGATGAACCGATATTGGAGGAAGGGGAGGGTAACACGGAAATAGTTATTACAACTGACATGGTTAAAGGGGCAATCAAGAGCTTTTCTCCCTATAAAGCTGCAGGGCCGGATGGAATTTTCCCGGCACTTTTGCAGATGGAGGCGGGACTGGTTTCCGTACATCTGTCACAGATATTCACTGCATGCTTAAAATTGGCATATACCCCAGTTAAATGGCAGGATGCAAGGGTAATATTTATACCCAAACCAGGGAAACCTAGCTATGCGACACCTAAGTCCTATCGACCGATAAGTCTTACGTCCTTCCTACTTAAAACCTTGGAACGGATAGTCGATAGCATGGTTAAAAGCAGCATACCATACAAAGACCTTAAATATAAGCAGCATGCTTATGTAAAGGGACGATCGGTGGAAACCGCTTTAAATGAAGTTGTCCACTACATAGGTGAATTTTTCGATAGCAAACTGTATACATTGGCGGTATGCATTGACATCGAAGGCGCTTTCAATAACGTGCACACTGATACCCTTATCCAATCCCTAGACCAGTTTTATGTTGACCGGGTGCTCCGTAACTAGATCAACTACATGCTAAGGAACAGATGGATAAGCTGCGAGATGTACGATATAACTATCAGGAAAAAGGTATTTCGCGGTATACCACAGGGTGGCATTTTGTCACCTTTACTCTGGGTTACCACGATTAATAGCCTCCTAAGGACCCTAACTGAGAAAGGACTTAGACTTGTCTGCTATGCAGACGATGTCGTAATACTTTTAAAGGGAAAGGATCCAAATTACTTGTGTAGAAGAGCTGAGGAGGCTCTGAATACGGCCTTGAGCTGGGCTCAACCGAGAGGCCTCAATGTTAACCCGGCGAAGACGGAAATCTGTCTTTTCACAAGAAAGACAAAAATTTCTACATATACTGAACCTTGCTTCCTGGGCAAGAAGATACCGGTGACAGACAAAGTTAAGTACTTAGGTGTAATACTAGACCGGAAATTAAAATGGAGACACCACATAGAAGATAGGATCAACAAGGCACATCGGTGCTGGGCGATATGTAGAAGAACCATAGGCATGAAATGGGGTCTTAGTCCTACTATGACAAATTGGCTTTATAAAAGTGTAATTAGACCAATTCTAGCTTATGCTTCAATAATCTGGTGGACTGCTTTGGACAAAAAGTGTAATATCACTACTACAGGGAGTTCAGCGTACATGCTGCTTAAGTATAAGTGGTGCCATGTGTACTACTTCAACCAAGGCTCTGGAAACGTTGCCACCCATTGAAATATATATAAGATATGGGGCGGCGCTTACAGCCGAACGGCTCTTTACTTTAGGCGAACTGGCCAAAAACGGTTATAGGACACGTCATCAATGTATACTGGACACATTGGAAGGTTATACACATTCATCGGACGTGCCTGATCGCATACCAGACACAGAATATGTCGGAAACTTTGAAACGCTAATCCCAGATAGAATGTCTTGGTCAAGCGGAACATTAGAGCAAATACCAGTAGGAATCCGTTGCTACACAGATGGCTCTAAATTAGGGCACAAAGTGGGCCTGGGGTTCTATATTGAAGACCCAGAAACAGAAATATACCACCGTTTACCTAATCATAACACAAGCTTCCAGGCAGAAGTACGAGCAATAACGGAATGTGTAAATTGGATTAGAATAAATATGGCGCCCACAGGGCTTAATATATTTACCGACAGCCAGAAGGCAATTATTGCGACATCAGGTGATAGAATTAAATCTAAGACCGTATTGGATTGTAAGAAAGCTTTAACTGAATACTCTCCCAGAGGTAAGGTTCACATCATATGGGTACCAGGCCACTCGAGAGTAGTCGGCAACGAAAGGGCGAATGTAATAGCTTTAAAGGGAAGGGAGCTCCATGTAGTTAACCTGACAAATGCAAAACCATTCGACGCAACAAAAGCTGAATTAAAAATATGGATGAGAGAATCCCATAAGGCCTCTTGGAATAATGAAACGGTGGGTAGAACCACAAAGATTCTATGGGGTTACCCTGATGAGAGCAAGACAAGAAATCTCCTCAAAATGAGCAAGTCTGAGGTTAGTATGATGGTGCGTATTCTGAGTGGACACACAGGATTACGAGCACATCTATACAAAATTGGACGTGCGGATTCAGACGAATGTAGAGCATGTGGAGAGGACAGTGAAACTCTAGAGCATTTTCTTTGCCATTATCAGGCATTCGTCGAAGTTAGATCCAAGTATTTTGGAAGTGATGTTATTCTGGAAAAAACATTCTTAACCAACACCGATTGGAAGATTCTTAGGAATTACGTCCAGGAAACTGAGTTTCTGAACATGGAAAAATAATACATTAAGTGAACAATTTTTTTCTTCTTTCTTGAATTGGAGCGCACAACAGGCCCGATAGTGGCCTAGGTGTATTTCTTCGGATTTGATGTAGTATACATCCTCCTATCAACCTAACCTTTGGATCTGTAAATGATATTGATCTGAAATTTTTTGTATATTATTATATATAACCAGAAAAAATTGAGTCCATTTGGTCCAAAATTACGCCCGGTATTCAAAAAAAGACGGACCAAGGTATGGTAAATTTTATATCACTAAATTTGTAAATGCCTATAACTCGGATATTATAAGAGATAAGTAGCAAGATCAAGATCTCGTCGAGCGCTTTCAGAAAATATAAAAATCTTTGTATTTGGGTGAAAAACAAAAAAATGGCACGAGTTTAAAAATTTTACATGTCGTAGGTACCCTACTTTGAGCCGCCACAGCACAGCGTCCCTGGGGCATCTGCAGGGTTCATCTTCAAAACTTAAACTCGAATACTCCTTGGCTACGCTCACGCCAAATTTTATACTGATCGGATCAGCCGTTTAGAAATGCCAGATTTATTTCCAAAAAATTTCGATTCTGCCCCACTGTGCGATTGGTCATTCTGTAAAAAACTTCTTATTCCGCTTATAATCGATTGATTGACTCGTTCGCTAGCGTTTGTCTGGGGGAATGTATCGGAGTCCGAATATATTTGATGCCGATGGAGGTTAACAGCTCTTGAAAAGCTCCTGATATAAATTGTTTCCCGTTGTCGGAATGTATGTATTCCGGCACACCGAATTTATAAAAGATTTCATTTATTAAAAATTTATTGACTGCTTTTGACGAAGCTTTCAGCATGGCTTTAAGTAACACAAATTTTGTGTTATAATCAAGCACTATAAAGATGTAAGTGTTGCCAGCTCTGCTTTTCGGGTATGGACCCAGAAAATCTACGTATAACTTCTGGAATGGTCGCTGTGTAGTTACTTCTTTTCCCATCATTGGATTTGTTTTGGGTGTTTAGTTTCTTTACACGTATCACAGGATCTGATGAAATTTTGTGTGTCCTTAACCATTGATGGCCAGTAGAAATATTCACGTATGTTTTACAGGGTTTTAGCCACAACGCCATGTGATGTATTGTCTAAATGTGATTTCTTTATAACCTTTGGTATACTAGGTTCTGGTACCCATATCTTCCAACAGCTCTCAACATTATATTCTCTATCAAACTTTACCTTTTTGTATACAATGTTCTCTTTAATCTGTAGTTCTGGTAATCTTTCAATGTTATCTTTTATCGTTTGTATAAGAGTCAAATATGTTGGATTTTTAAAGTCTTCGGAATCAAAATCTATCATTTTATCACTATTCAATGTTATTTCATCTATCTCTAACCTGGGTAACATATCATGTACTATGTTCTTGTTACCTTTTCTATGCTCAATATCGAATCTAAAGCCTTGTAATTTCAATCTTCCGTTCAGGTGCTTTTGCTTCATCAACCACTTCAGGCTTGAGTGGTCCGTGATCACGGTGAAGTTCATTAGCTCAATATACTGCCTAAATTTTTCTATCGCTAGTACGACGGCTAAGCACTCCTTTTCTGTAGTTGAGTAGTTCTTCTGGGCGGTGTTTAATTTTTTTGAAAAGTACTCGATAGGGTGTTCACCTCCGTCATCATCTTTCTGAAAAAGTACAGCACCTACTCCGACATTTGATGCGTCGCATTGTACATAAAAGTGTTTGTCGAAATCAGGGCTGGAAAGAATGGGACTAGAAACTAAACGTTTTTTTAACTCTTCGAAAGATTTCAATGCTTCAGGAGTAAAGGTGAATTTAGTTGTTTTCTTTAGGGTATCGGTTAAAGGAGCGGTTAAGGTTGAAAATTCGCTTAGGAATCTTCGATACCACCCTACGGTTCCTAGAAAGCGACGTACTTCTTTAGCGTTTTTAGGTGGTTTCATCTTCATAATTGCTTCGGCTTTACTTTGATCTGGTTTTAATTTCCCCCCTCCGACAATATATCCAAGATATTTTAGTTCTTTATAGCAGAACTTGGATTTTTCCATGTTTATAGTTAGTCCGCAGCGGTTAGTTTTTCCCCCACTATCCTTAACATCTCCATATGTTCCTTGAAGTTGGAGGAAACTATTAGGAGGTCGTCTAAATATACGAATATTCGGTCCTTTAGCTCTGAGGGTATGACCTTGTCCATCAGGCGACATAGGCGTTGGGCGGCATTACATAAGCCGAAGGGCATTACCTTGAATTGGTAATGAGGTCTATCCTGAACAGTAAACGCTGTCTTAGCACGGCTTGATTCCTCAAGAGCAATCTGCCAAAAGGCATCCTTCAGATCGATGGCTGATATAAAATATGTATCACCAAGTCTAGCAAGTAACCCATCGATATTAGAGAGAGGATAAGCATCCTTCTTTGTTACTTTATTTAACTCCCGTGCGTCTAGGCATAATCGATTTTTATTAGGCTTTATTACCAGTATTGTCCTGCTATTCCATTCGGCTTCCTTAGCTATTTCGATTACGTCAAGTTCCTGTCGAGCTCTGCGTAAGTCAGTTTTTGTACTGCTGGACTCACAGGATAATACCTCATTTTGTTTGGGCTGAGCATCTCCAGTGTCTATGATGTGCTTTTCCAAGTTTGTCCTGCCTAACCCGTATTTCGTATAGCACCGAAAGGACGTTTTTACTCTTCCCAATGTCGTTATTTCCCGTTGTGTTAATGTGTGAATTTTGTCGTTTGTCGTGTCCTCAGTTGTCTCTTCAACCATAAGTTGAGTAGGGTTGATGTTAATCCCTATGCTTTGCCAAAAATCGTATCCGAGTATTAATTCCTGTTTCAAATTCGGTATTACGTACAGCACAATATCTTTGTTTTTGGAGCCAAACTTCAAATTAATGATTACCTTAACTACTATACTATGACCTGAGCCATCTGCGGTTTTAATTTTAGATTTATAATCAATTATTTGACAATTCATTTTCCTTACGTTCTCCATACAATTATTACCTAGGCAGCTGATTGAAGCTCCACTGTCCATCAATCCTCTAAGATGTAGTCCATTCGCCACTACATCCATGTAAGGTGTGTTGTCCGTGTCTGATTCAATAGATGTTGTAGCTATTTCATTTCGCTCGGCTTTTCTCTTCTTATACCTTTCACGTGTTTTTATTGTCCGCTTACTTGGTTTGCTATCGACAGTATCAAAGATTCTCTCACGCACTTTATTATAGTTTTCAAGACGTTCCTCGTAGGATGGCAAATATTTTAGGTTTATTGCGGTATTGTGTTGTTGTTTTATTGACTGGTCTTGGTATGAACATGTCAACCCAGTCCTTGCAATGTTCGTTTATTTGTTTCCCGAACACTTCGGGCACTTGGGCGTGATAACATCAGCGAACCTACATTTGTAGCAAAAGAGATTTCGATGTTCTGAACCACATTCTATGAACGAATGTCCTGGAACTTTACAGTTCCAGCAAACGAGCTGTCTGGCTGGGGGTTTATCAATTTTGACTGAATCTATTTCATAATGGACGACGTCCTGAATTTCGTTACATTCCACCTCATTTATTTTTCGAATGGCGTATGGCCTATGGCTACTCCTTTTGAACAGATTACGTTCAGCACGTCTACACTCATCTAAAAGTTGGTCAAAACTTCGTATTGGAATGGGATATATCAATTGGTATATTCCGTCCTTTAAGTTGTCTTTGATGATTCGGACCAATTCTTCCTCTCTTACTTCGCGACTAAGTTGGTTTTTAAGTGCAATTATTTCGTCAATGAATGTTTTTGACGGCTCTGTTGGATGTTGCCTACGTTCCATTATGCACCTCTGTATTTCTGAATCACTTTCAAATCGTCGAAATTTTCTAATTAGGTTATACTTTAGTTGAGGCCATTCACATTCGTAGGCGTTTCCGGCTAAAAGGTGATGAAATCCTTTCATTAGAGTTGTCATCGGACAGTTGTAGTCAACTTGTAATGATTCAACCCTAAAGACGAAATCCTCTACTGTATACGACTTCCTGCTGCCGTCAAATTTTATGCCCCATTTCTCTAATTCCAATGGTGTATTCATTCTGGGATGGGGGTTTTGGTTAGGATTTATTTGTATACGTAATCTCGCTGTATTGTTTGTCCGTAAGTATCATTGAATGTGTGTAAGGAACTGTTTCTTTCTGCCCTCAATACATCTTGAACTATGCGTGGTACTAATTGATGGAGTGTTTCGGAGATCTGTCTTAGTACTTCCGCTTGAGAGGCAGCTACGGTATCGGGAGAGGAGATAGGTGGTTGTGCATTTTGTTGTTGTTGTGTAGTCGTAGCAGTTGTTGTTGTCGGTACAGCTCTGTTTGGTGGAGGGTTTGTTTGTTTAGATTCACTCTTAGACCTTAATGATGAAATAGTATAAAGGAAACAAAATTTATCTTTTCCTATTATAATGCACTAGATTGTCGATGAAAGGAATGACGATCTCTACGAAAAAGACTAATTTAACTATCCTATTAGGGAATCTAAACCTATTTAATGTTTTTGTTTAATCGAACTAAGCTAAATTTAAAAAAAAAATTAATATTAATCTTCTCCTGAGAAGACTCAAGACACAAGCGTAAAACAAAACAAATAAGTTTTTTCTTAAAAAAAAAAAAAAAAACTATATAGGAGTAAATTGAAATGAATTACTAGTTAAAGAAAATAAATAAAAAAATAATTATATAAAAAAAAGGTTTTTCTATTAAGAAATATTTTGTGTTGATATTTGTTCGGTCAAGTGTGTTAGGTTTAATAGTCTATTTTATCAACTTCATGCAAGGAAACAATACTTTTACTTACACAATACACAAATCTACAATATAATACATAAAATGTTTAATTTTGTTAGTTATTATACCCTACACCACTATAGTGGGAAGGGTATTATGCGTTTGTGCTGATGTTTGTAACGCATTAAAATATTAGTACTATACCCACCTTAAAGTATACCGATCGACTCAGAATCACTTTCTGAGTCGAAAAGGGCTTTTGAGCTCATAATTATGTATAATATAAATGTATCTCGATGAAAGTTCGCACAACTAAGTTTTATACAAGCCTTGATGACCTTGCCGAATTTCGAAATGATCGGACTTCATTTGACCCTAGCCCCCACACAAAGCCCCCCTCAGAAAGTGACTTGAATTTCCGCAATTCATTTATTAGCACTGTTATTGTAATGAAGTTTAGCACAGACAAATATTAAATATATTATATAAATACAAATCTATCCAGCCCCTTTTATCGGGGTCGGTCCACATTTGCTCCTATCCCCCATATAAAGCCACTTTTAGAAAATAAGTTTTTCGTCAATAAATTGCTTTCTTTGGTCAATTATGGACCGATCCTCGTCAAATATTCTAGAACGATTTTAGTTTATGCAGTAATGAGCGTTAAAGTCATTTTCTTAAGGGGACCTTATATGGGGGATAGGGTCAATTATGAACCGATCCTTATAAAAATTTTACAATGATATTAAGGTTCCTATAAAATATGTTCATGTCGAATTTCATCGCTATGCTTCTTTAAGGCAGTTATGAGCGTTAAAGTCTTTTTCTGAAGGACCGATCCTTATAAAATTTTACAATGATATTAAGGTTCCTATAAAATATGTTCATGTCGAATTTCGTCGCTATAGATGCTTCTTTTAGACAGTTTCGAGCGTTAAAGCTATTTTCTGAAGGGCACCTTATATGGGGGGTAGGTCAATTATGGACCGATCCTTATAAAATTTTACGAAGGTGTTAGGGTTGCTATCAAATATGTTAATGTCGAATTTCATCGCTATAGCTGCTTCTTTTAGTCAGTTATGAGCGTTAAGTTCATTTTCTGAAAGGGACCTTAATGGGGGATAGGGACAATTATTAACCGATCCTTATAAAATTTTACAATCATATTAAGGTTCCTATAAAATATGCTCATGTCGAATTCCATCGCTATATATATTTCTTTAAGGCAGTTATGAGCGTTAAAGTCATTTTCTGAAGGGGACCTTATATGGGAGGTAGGGTCAATTATCGACCGATCCTTATAAAATTATACAGAGCGATTTAGGTTCCATGTCGAATTTCATCGCTTTAGATGCTTCTCTTAGTCAGTTATGAGCGTTAAAGTCATTTTGTGAAGGGGACCTTATATGGGGGCTAGGCGAATTCGTGGACCGATATTGCCCAATTTCAATACCAAACAAACTGCATCAATATAAAATGTCTGTGCAAAATTTCAGCCCGCTAGCTACTTCCATTCGGACTCTATCATGTTTTAAACCGACAGACAGATAGACAGACGGACGGACATAGCTAGATCGTCTTAGAATTTAATAAGGATCCAGAATATATACTTTTATGATAAATATTTCGATGTGTTACAATCGAAATGACATAAACAATATACCCCCATCTTTTTTGATGGTGGTATAAAAATAAATCACATTAAATATTAATAGCTGGTGTAGGGTATCATATAGTCGGCCAAGCCCGACTATACTTGTTTTAAGTTTTGGTTGTGTTCTTTTAGAATTTGTTTTAGTTTTAAGCAAAGTGAATTATTGTTAATTAATTAATATATTAACTTTTTTTTGTTATTTCATACTACTGGCTGGTGTGAATCATTGAGTATGGCTGGTAGTTTACTGTTGATTGGTGATCCTGATAATGTTTTCTATTCAAATTTTAAACATTTACATTATTTTCACTCAAATCTTGAAATCAAAAAAATGTTTTCTTTTTTTTTATTTGCAAAAACATCGAAAAATCTTAAAATAATTTTCATTAAGAAAATTAAATAAAATTTGACACACGTTAGAGTGAAGAAAATTGTTGTTTTCCTTCCGTAATTAGATTCTCTTTCTTATATACTACTGTCAAAAATGCGGACGAAATGTATTTACTGGACAATACTACTATGGATTATAAAAATCCCATCGCAACGATTCTGTTAAAGTCGCTAATATGCTCCAGACTTTATAGGCGTTTGGCTTATGACTTACTTTATTTTCAGAAGCGTTTTGATTCGAATATTTATAATTGAAAAAAAAAAAATAAATAAAAGATTTTTTTGAACCAATCAAATTTCTTCTCCGTGTGTTCGTCAGAGTCGCGAATAAACTTGAGACGTTTTAGTCATGACGGTTTATGACTTACTACAACGAAACACTTTAATTTAAAATGACTGGTTCTTCAATACTGTTATGATTACAAAACAAACGCCGCGACACAGGCATGGTATATTGTTTTTAAAACTCCTTCAAGGACATGCGTTTGTTGTATAATCATTACCGTATTGAAATTTGTATTGCATTTTGAAAAATGCTCATACGTTGGGCGCCATAAATGTGACAAACCTTAGACTTTGAGTGGGAGTGGAACTGGCACGCTGGTGGTTGCACGGCATTAGCTCGTCGGCTTGGGGTCGGTTCTTTTCCACCCAGTTTGTCAACATTTAAAAACCGTGCCATCTTGAAATTTCCCAAAAAAATGTTAACACTTATTAACATTAAACGAAATGGTTACAATGCAGTGGCAGACCTTTAAGCTGGACGGACGGACATTTTGACAGTAGCTGTGGGTTCGCTAGGTGGTTAATAGTTTCAGGAATCACTGAAGGTATGGTTGAAGTTACCTTCTCGGGTTGCCCTCCCCTGATATGGCTTTGTTTCAGCCATCCATGGCTCCTATGCACCCGTATTCCGAATCGTAGGAACCCCTAAATAGAACTCACCATTTACCACGACTCACACCATTACCTTTCTTCTCTTAGCGTTGCATTCTCACAAATAATAACATGTAAAATGTATCAAATTTGAATCTTAATTATAAACATAATTTTATTAATTGAAAATTATATTTAAACCATAAAGAAATAATATTATAAAAATAATAAAGAAATATATTGTGTTGTAAAAGGAATAACAAGTATTAAATAATCAAATATTAACGATACTAATAATAGTTAACACATAAACATTTCAACAAAAGTAAGGATAATGAATATTTAATTTAAATCAAATAATCGAATGATATAGATAAGTTATTAGGTATAAACCAAAAATTGCGAAAAGAATAAGACATTACTAAGTTTGTTTTCGGTTAACAAATAGTTTGTTTGTTATTTATAAATACATATGTTTCCTTTTCTTTACTCTACTAACAAAAGAACAAATAACTAAATAACTTCATTCAAGTTCTCACTTTCCTGAGATTCTACTGAGTATAGGATACAATATATTGTATTTAAATTCTTTAAATACAATATATTGTATCCTATATATATATATATATATATATAATATTTCACATTAACTTTTAGCACTACCACCACTGTTCAGTACTTTACTCTGCTGAGTTCTATTGATCTTTGATCAATTGTGCACTTATACCTCACCGTCCAACCCATCATGCGATCTTCGGCAACATGGCTACCAATATCTGATCGTTAAAAATCAATGTATTTTGTTGTTATTGATCGGTATGTCAAGGTCAAAGAAAGGTTAAAGTCGTCCGTCGTCATTTGTATCCCTGCACTGTAGTGTTATTGTGAATGTAACATAAAACCAGGACATGACCGCCCTCTATACGTCATGATCCTAACAACATATGACGTTTGCTTTTGTAATAAAATAATGTCAACAAACAACAAAACAAAAAAATGTAAACAATACAAAAAAGGTGACAAAGCTCAAACAAACAAACAAATTTAACAAATTGCCTTGTTTATTAAAAAGAAAAACGTAAAAAAAGTAACAAACGTTCAAAATTGTGTGGTATCACAAATTCTTTTGGCTGTCGGTCATGTATATGTGCCTTCCTGTGTCCGTCAATATTGTCCCTCCCAGTCATTTGGAGATCCACGAGCTTCGTAGATTATTGGAACTACGAAGTGTTATTCCTATCGTGGCACTGTTGTCTGTTATAAGGTGACCGTCACAATCTTAAACATTATATGAGTAAACATGTAAAAACTTACCATTTTATGGTTATTTGAAAGTTTAAATGGTTCTAAATAATATAATATGTTTACGTAGTTATCATTATTTATTTGTTGTAAAAATAATTATTTTTCAGAGAATCATTCTCAAATTTATAATTGTCATAAACATATAAATTGTTACAGTAACTAAAATATTGATGAAATTCAATAAAAATAACAATTGGTTGGTAATGACAACAAAATATTGTTACAAAAAACATAGAATAGTTGTCCTACCCATGCCGAACCATGTTTTTTCTCAGCATGTGGATACAGTTTTGAATTGAACATGAAAAATCGTGTCCCCATATATTTTGATTAACATAATATTATATAACAGAGAATATTTTGAGGGGGGTAACTCAATCACCTTTTTTGTGAGTCGGTCTAGTGTACATACTTTTGTATTTATTGAAAGTACCAGTTATACTTTAGGAAGCAATAAAAATAGGATTCTCTTATGCCCAATACATTTCCCACCAAAGTTTAAAGAGTCAGATCCATTTTTTACATTTTCCGCAAATAATCGACATTTTTAATGGAACCGCGTAATGAAATAAGACTTGTATAACTTACCAGACCCATTTTTATATTTAAAGCTACTGTTTTCTAAACAAATTCAAATAATTAAAAATTAATTAATTTATTTATTTATTGTTTTAGATCAATAAAACATTACCTTTCTTGAAAATTTAAAATTTCATTTTTAAATTTTAAAATAACTTGGAATTAAACCGTCTATAAAGATCTGACATTGTTAAGTCATGGATTATTTTTAAAATTATTTACTTTGACGGGATATTACTTTTGACACTAATACTATTTTTTGTTTGCTCTCTTCAAATTAAGGAGTTATACACGTTCAAAAACTATCTACTTAAGTTCAATACATTGGGAACGTCATGCTCAATTTTAAGAATGTTAGTATCATATGATATGTCATAGAAAGATCTGTTGCTAATAACTAAAAAAGTACCTATAATTGGCATCCTATCTATCTTCTATCTATATATACAGTGATGTGAAAAATAATAGGGACACTTATGTCCAACAATCATATTTGATCAGAAAATAAGTAAAATAAGAGAATTGCTAGAAAATAACTGTACATATTTTTAGGTAATATATTAGAAAAACGAGTTCCATTGTGTTTTTCAAAATGGTTGTTTTGATTTTAATTTTTTTCAATAAATTAAACTTAAAATGCAAATTCACTCTGTGAAAAAAAATAAGGACACTTCATGTTATCACCTAAATAATATTATAACATTAAAAAAAAGAAGAGATTCACAGTTATCACTATTCTAATATTGTTTTCCATTGATTAATATTTTGTTGAGGCTCCGTTGTTTTTTAAAACTGCTAGGCATCGTCGTGGCATAGAGTCAACAAGGTTTTGACAGACTGAAACGGGTATATCATTCCACGCAGCCTGAATAAATTCCCATAGCTGATCACAATTCGTCGGGCACTTTCCTCTAATTGAAGTTTTCACTATATTCCACAAATTCTCTATTGGATTTCAATCGGGGGACTGAGCAGGCCATTCTAATAAATTTATCTTGTTATTAACAAACCACGTCTTGGTGCACTTTGCGGTGTGTTTGGGGTCATTGTCCTGTTGGAACACCCATCGCAGTGGCATATTTTCTTCGGCATAAGGAAGCATACAATTTTGTAGAATGTCAACATAATCTGTTGATTTTATAATGTCCTGTATACGATACAGTGGTCCAACACCATAGTAGGAAAATGATCCCCAAACAATGATGTTACCACCGCCGTGCTTAACCGTCTTAAGGGTGTATTTTGGGTGGTATTCCGTATTAATTGGTCTTCTTACAGTATGAAGGCCCCTATCTGAATTAAATAAATTAATTTTTGTCTCGTCCGACCAAAGAATATTTCTCCATTTTTCTCGAGGCCAGCATGCGTGAACTTCAGCAAATTTTAGCCTTTGTTGTACGTTCTTCTTTGACAACAATGGTACTTTTCTAGCACTATGAGCTTTAAGATTCTCTTTAATTAGTGTTTTTCTAATTGTCGATGAGTCAACGTTAATGTTTAAATCATTTTTTATCTGTTTTGATGAAATAAATGGATTCTTTTTTACACATCGAACTATTCCACGTTTTACTGCAGGTGTAATTTTTGGTTTTCTACCACGTGTTTCTCTAACAGGAATCCATTTGACTGCATTTTCTACCATTGTTTTTGAAATTCCAAGCAACCGTGCAATTTTTCTATAAGAATTTCCATCTTTATGTAAATTTTTAATAGTTTTTCGTAGTTCTGGGCTACAGTGCTTAGATTTTCCCATTTTTCCCTAAAATACTACAAAATTAAGCTGTATTTTAGTTTGAATTGAATTTAAAGTTTCACTAAAATCACTGTTCTTACCTTTTGTACACAAAAAATAACTTTTAAAAGCTTTAATATTATTTTTTTTAATTACTCGACAAACTGTCCTTATTAATTCGCACAACCAAAACCAACTGATCTCTGCCAACCAACATAATTTTATTAAATGTATACAAATTCTATGAATTTTTGTAACGGAACTTGTATTTGTAATATATTTGCTAAAAATTAATACAGTTATTTTTGAGCGATTCTCTCATTTTACTTATTTTCTGAACAAATATTATTGTTGGACATAAGTGTCCCTATTATTTTTCACATCACTGTATATAAATGAATGTGTGTTTGTTTGTATGTTTGAACGTTATAGACTACTAAACGGCTGAACCGATTTTCTTGAAATTTTCACAGCGTATTCCGGCATGTCTGGAATAGGTAATAGGCTACTTTTTATTTCGGAATTTCAAGTGGGCGATGAGCCACGCCCACATTAAGAAAATATAAAATCCGTATATTTGAGATAATATAACAGTTAGAGTCCTCAAATTTTTTCGGAGCCACTTTAGTGTCAATATGATCATTTAGGACAAAAAGTAGGCGGACTAGCATTAGGGGGCGTGGCACCTCCCATATAAATTAAATACAAAAATTCGTTTATCTGGGAAACTAATAGAACTAAAATCTTAAAATTTAGCACGAAGAACTTTAACATCCATGTAAACATTCTGGGTAATAAATTGGCGGACTACCCATGAGGGGAGCGGCACTTCCCGCATTAATTAAAAACAAAAATTCGTTGATCTGGGAAACTAATAGAACTAAATTCTTAAAACTTTGCACGAAGAACTTTAATATTCATCTGAACATTTTTAAGGAAAAAATGAGCGGACCTTCATCTGGGGGGGCTTAGAGCCCCCATATGAATAAAATAGAAAAATTCGTATATCTGAGAAACTATTAGAGCTAGAATCTTTAAATTTTACTTGAAGAACTTTGACATTCATCTGAACGTTTAGAGTATAACGGGCGGACTTCCAATGGGGTACTTGGTACCTCAGATATGAATTAAATACAAAATTTCGTTTAACTGAAAACTAATAAAACTAGATTCTTCAAATTTTGCACAAATTATTTTAATATTCATCTGAATATTTTGGAGGAAAAAGGGCGGACTTTCATCCGGGGAGCATGAAGCCCCCACATGAATTTAATTCGTATATCTGAGAAACTATTAGAGCTAGAATCTTCAAATTTTACATGAAGAACTTTGACATTCATGTGAACATTTAGAGAATAACGGGCGGACTTACAATGGGGCGCTTGGCACCACATATAGACTGCTAAACGGCTTGACCGATTTTCCTGAAATTTTCACAGTTTCTTCCTGTATGTCTGGAAGGAACTATAGGCTACTTTTGATGTTGAAATTTTATGTGGGCGACGTGCCACGCCCATATTAAGAAAATATTAAATTAGTATATCTGAGATAATATAATCGCAAATTTAGTATCAATATAATTATTTAAGACAAAAAGTGGGCGGATTAGCATTAGGAGGCGTGGCACCTCCCATATAAATTAAATACAAAAATTCGTTTATCTTGGAAACTATTATAGTTAGAATATTAAAAATTTGCACGAGTAACTTTAACATCCATGTAAACATTTTGGGAAATAAATTGGCGGACTACCCATGAGGGGAGCAGCAACTCCCATATCAATAAAATACAAAAATTGGTTAATCTTGGAAACTAATAGAACTAAATTCTTCAAATTTTGCACTAAGAACTTAAATATTCATCTGAACATTTTGGAGAAAAAAGAGCGGACTTTCGTCATGGGGGGCTTGGAGCCCCCATATAAATTAAATAGGAAAATATTATATCTGAGAAACTATTAGAGCTAGAATCTTCAAATTTTAATTGAAGAACTTTGACATTCATGAGAACATTCAGAGAATAACGGGCGGACTTTCAATTATTATACGTATGAACATTTTGGAGAAAAAAGGGCGGACTTTCATCTGGGGGCTGTGAGTTCCCATATGAATTAAATAGAAAAATTCGTATATCTGAGAAACTGAGAAACTTTTAGAGCTAGAATCTTCAAATTCTACATGAAGATCTTTGACATTAATGTGAACATTTAGAGAATAGCGGGCGGACTTTCAATGGGGTCTTATCAACCCCTATATGAATTAAATACAAAATTTCGTATATCTGGGAAAATATTTCATTTTTTTTTTAATTTGTCATCGATTACATTAAAATCTTAATTTACGTTCCGAAAAAATGCATCTCTGGAAAACATTACAGTTAGAATCTTCAAAATTATTAAGAAGATTTTTTATTTATATTGCTTTTAGGGTAGCAAATAGGTCTAACCTCAGAAGTTAAAAAAACTCTATATGATATTGATTGGATGCTACGCACATTTTTATGTTCACTTTTTGAATAACAGCTATAACACCAAATTTCTAGGCTAAATATAAAAAAACATGAACCGATTTTCAAGCAATTTGGCAACATACAATGTATTTTTGGAATCAACTTTTTTAAGAAACAATGATGAGACAAAAACCAAAACCGTGGTTTTAATCTTTAATGAACTACTCAAAATTGTCTGTCAAATTAAAAGTTGTTCTCTTTCAAGATTCAAGGATTCTTCATATTTTTTAGGACAGAAAAAAACTTAATTTTGTTATTTTTAAAGGAATTTGAAATCTTCCAATCAGCCCAAATTTTTCATGATTTTGTGCAGAATTTTTCATAATCGTTTCAGAGTTTCTTCAATTGCCTGTACTTTTTCAAAAAGAAAGAAAATCGCTTGAAATTTTGTACGGTTAATGGTACGTATTTTTGTAGTTAATAAAATGCCCCGAAGCTTTTTGACTCTATACACCAGGGGCAATACAATTCAAAGTACAGTGTGACCGAATTTAAACTGAACAGTTCTTTAAATCTACTGCACATGAGAAAAATAAAACATCTAATTTGAAAGTGTCCTTAGTTCCCCTTTCTCAAAAAAAAGTTTCCTAATTGTTTCTACAAATTAGTCAAAATTTCCTAATTAAAACTCATTTTCAATTTGTAAATTTTTAAGGGACTTTTTGGTCCAGAAACTGACTTTAAGTATTAAAAAAATGCAGAAAAATATAATAACTATTTTATCGAGAAGAAACCCGGGCAACGCTGGTTACGCGCAGCTAGTATATATATAAAACAGACTGTTTGTTTGTGTGTTTGTTTGTTACGCTTTCACGGCAAAACTTCTGAACCGATTTACATGTAATTTGGACCGCTAATAGGTCTAGCCCCAAAAGGAACAATAAGCTATATAAGATCTTGATCGGATGCCACGCCCCTTTTTACGCCCACTTTTTGTAAAACTATTATTACACCAATTTTCCAATCACAATATGCAAAAACTACTAAGCCGATTTACCTGAAATTTTGCATACCGATAGTTATAAGTCTGAAAAAACTATAGGCTATATATAAGATAGTGATCCAATGCCACGCCCCTTTCTACGCCCACTTTTTATAAAATTATCCTTACCTATATATTATCCTATAATTATATGAAAGAGAATGTCTGTTTGTTACGCTTTCACGGACAAACTACTGAACCGATTTACATGAAATTTAGAACACTAATAGTTCTATTCTAAAGTGATGATTTGACGTCGCGATTCTTCTTATTCTCACTTTTTTTCTATATAATTGTCAAACAAAATTTCCATTCGAGACTTACGGAAAACTACTGAACCGATTTACATGAAATTTGGTATACCAATAGGTCTGACCTCAGGATCTGGATTGGACGCCATGCCCCTTTTTACACCAACTTTTTGTAAAACAATTATTAAACCAAATTTACGTTCAGGCATACAAAAAAACTTCTGATCCGATTTTCATAAAAACTATTATAATGAATGTTGTGGAATGAAAATTACGAAACATTACATCTTCAAAACGTATAATATGTATTTAATAATAATTATATATGACACTCTTTTTACTCTTTCACTACATAACTACTAAACCGATTTACATAAAATTCGGCATAACCTCAGAAGTTAAAAAAGACTCTATATTATATTGATTGGATGCTACGCATATTTTTATGTTCACTTTTAGAATACCACCTATAACACCAAATTTCTAGGCTAAATATAAAAAATATGAAGCGATTTTCAAGAAATTTGGCAACATACAGTGTATTTTTGGAATCAACTTTTTGATCTGGATTTTATGCTTCATGAAATTCAGCATGACAATAGTTCGTGGAAGGTTAGGTTAGTTTGAGGAAGAGAATATTTAATACATAAAATCCAAAAAAATACACCTATACCACTCATTTCAGGAATG
Source organism: Lucilia sericata (assembly GCF_015586225.1). NCBI lineage: Eukaryota > Metazoa > Arthropoda > Insecta > Diptera > Calliphoridae > Lucilia > Lucilia sericata. Next base: position 206,739 of record NW_023994283.1, read on the forward strand.
TTGTGATCTTAATGAAATGCAATGACTTTTTTCCGTCTACTTTTTGTTACATTTATAATGCTAAAGATCATGATATATACTTCTTATATTATATAAGAATTATTATTTAGTTAAATTTTTAATCAAAAATTTATTTTTATTTGAAAACTCTATAATGTTTAACTAACTTTACGATTACGTAAAATAAAAGTCTGTAATCAATTTAATTTATTATCAAAAATCGATTTTCATCTAAAGCGTAAAATCGGTTGTAGATCCGTATATAATACTCCCATCACTTATATTTGCCACCGGAAAACTGTTCTTATTTCAAAACCTGTAATCGGCTGTATATCCTCAAAAAATAACTATTTGAAAACAGAATCGGATATAGTTTACTACGATCGAGAAAATAGAATATGAACATTTTTTATCAAAATTATATTGTTGTAGATCCATATATAAGACTCCCATCACTTATATTTTCCACCGGAAAACTATTTTTATTTCAAAATCTGTAATCTGCTGTGTATCAGAAAATAACAATTTTAAATCAGAATCGGATGTAGTTTCCTACGATCCTAAAATAGGGTAAATGATATATTCATATTACATTTTCACAAAAATTCGAATTTAAATCGGCTGTGGTTCCTAATATAACACATAAATCTATCTAGAAAATCATTCTTATCTCCCCTTAAAATTTATATTTATATAACTATTTAAAAATTTACTTTAAATAACTCTCAATTCGAGAAAACAATAAAGATGCGTAATCACTAATATTTAAATCGAGATAACAATAAAAATCTGTGATCAGTTAAACATACCATGAAAAAATTATTTTGATATAAATTCGGTTGCCATTTTTTAAATGCAGCTCAAATCTAAAAAACCATGAAGATATGTATTTGACTACTCATTAGAGTGTCCCGAAAGACAGCACTTTTGCAAATCTTATATAAATAGGTAGACCTCTCAAATGATGCATATAAAACATTGTTCATATAAAATTTGGATGAATTCATCATTCGATATCATTTTATAATTTTAGAAAATTATCCACCAAAAATTCTGCACAACTTTTTCTGTATTAGCGCCGTATTTATTGCAAGCTTTTCAAATTAAATAATGATTTTGAATAACTCCAGCACACTTTTTCCATTTACCATTAACAAATTCCGAAATTTTTTTAATTGGAGGAAGATTTGGATATTTTAATAAGTAAAATTATTTGGGTATGTTTTTTGTATATCTAACGATATTTGATCTTTAAACATTTATTTCATCGGATTTAATAAGTGGTGTCTAAATCCAGCCAAAACTTAAGTGTGGATGCATAAAAGCTAATGAATAACAATAATATTTTTAAACATACTTTTGTATAAATGGATGTATTTGAGAAACAATGATGAGACAAAAAGGGTGGTTTTACTCTTTAATAAACAGCTCAAAATTGTTTGTCAAATTAAAAGTTGTTTTGTTTTCTCTGTCAAAATTCAAGGACTCTTCATATTTTCCTAGGACAGTAATTTTGTTCTTTTTTAAGAATTTTGAAATCTTGCAATGAGCCCAAATTTTTCATGATTTTGTCCAGAATTTTGCATAATCGTTTCAGAGTTTCTTCAATTGCGTGTAATTTTTCAAATAGCAAGAAAATGGCTTAAAATTTTGTATGGTTAATGGTACGTATTTTTGTAGTTAATAAAATGCCTCGAAGCCTTTTGCCACTTTACACCAGGGGCACTATAATTCAAAGTAAAGTGTGACCAAATTTAAACTGAACAGTTCTTAAATTTTCACGTGGAAAAATTAAAACAACTATTTTGAAAGTGTCCTTAGTTCCCTACCAGTGATTGAAAATGCTGATTTCAGTATAATTTCTCGAAAAAAGTTTCTTAGATTTGTCTACAAATTAGTAAAATTTTCCTAATTTAAGCTAATTATCAATTTGTAAATTTTTAAAGGACTTTTTGGTCCAGAAACTGACTTTAAGTATTAAACAAAATGTGAAAACATATAATAACTATTTTATTGTTATAAGCTAAATTTTGACATCTGTTTAAAAAAAGTATAGTCATTACAGATAGAAAAATATTCTTTTTCATTTTCGAAGAAACCCGGGCAACGCCGGGTACACGCAGCTAGCAATTAGCATAAATTATCTTAATATTGACATGAAAGTGTGGATATATTAATTTTTATACCCTCCACCACCATCAGTGCTGATAGAGGGTATATATAAGTTTGTCATTCCGTGTGTAACACCAAGAAATATTCATCTGAGACCCAACAAAGTATATATATTCTGGGTCCTTATCAAATTCTGAGTCGATTTAGCTATGTCCGTCTGTCTGTCTGCCTAAAACATGCTCACGTTAAAACTAAGCAAACGAAATAAACCAAATTCACCAGAAATATTCACTGTTGTCCAAAGCAGTTTGGGAGTGAAAATCAGCAAAATCGGTTTACAACGTTAAAAGTTATGAGTGAAAATTTCAGACTACCTCGAAAAAATTACAGGTTTTTTCGTAATTCTTAAGTCGTTTTCTCAGAAACTACAAAAGATAATTCTATGAATTTTGTCCCACATTATTTTTTATCCAGGGGTAAATTATATTGAAAATCAAAATAATCGGTTCAAAATTTCCCATAGCCCCAATACAAAGGTATATATTGCCGAAAATTAATTTATCATTAATAACTCCCTCAAATATATTGATATCAACACAAAATCAAAATCAACGTAGATCTCAGTAGGTCCACAATTGGTCATAGCTCCCATATAAGGTCCACTTTCGAAAATTAGCTAAACGCACATACTTTATTGCTAAATAAAGTTATCTTGATAAAATTCGACATAAATATGTTTTGTTTTTATATGAATCACTCTACGAAATTTTTTCCGCTATAGGGATAAAATTCGACTTGAATATGTTTTGTGTACATATAAATCATTCTACCATTTTTTTCCGGATCGGTCCATTATTGGTTTTAGCTCCCATATAAGGCCCACTTCCGAAAATCACTTAAACGCTCATATTTCATTGCCAAATAAAGTTATTTTAATAAAATTCGACACAAATATGTTTTGTCTTTATATGAATCATTCTACTTTTTTCCTGATAGGCTCCCATATAAGGTCCACTTACGAAAATCACTTAAACGAATATATTTCTTGGAATAATAAAGCTATCGGGATAAAGTACGACTTGAATATGTTTTGTGAGCATATACATCATTCTACCAATTTTTTTCCGGATAGACTCGTAATTGGTCATGGCTCCTATATAAAGTCCACTTCCCAAAATCACTTAAACGCAAATATTTCATAAATTGATAATCTATTGGAGTAAAATTTAACTTGATTTTTATACCCTCCCCACCATTAGTGGTGCTAGAGGGTATATATAAATTTGTCGTTCCGTGTGTAACACCAAGAAATATTCATCTAAGACCCAACAAAGTATATATATTCTGGGTCCTTATGAAATTCTGAGTCGATTTAGCTATGTACGCCTGTCTGTCTGTGTAAAACACGCTCACGCTAAAACTAAGCAAACGTATTGAAAATCAGCAAAATCCGTTCACAGCGTAAAAAGTTATGATTAACAATTTCAGACTACCTCGAAAAAAAATTACGTTTTTTTCATAATTATTTTGAAGTTTTCTCAGAAACTACCAAAGATATTTCGATAAATTTTTTCACACATTATTTTTTCAGGGCAGTGATACAATCGATCCAATATTTCCCATAGCCCCCATACAAAGGTATATATTCCCGGAAATTAGTTTATCGTTAATAACTGCCTCAAATATATCGCTATCAACACAAAATTCTGTAAATGCAAATATAATATGAACAGAAATCATACTATCAACGTAGAACTCAGTCGATCCACAAATTGTTCAAAATCTTTACAATCGATCCAATATTTCCCATAGCCCGCATACAAAGGTATATATTCCCGGAAATTAGTTTATCGTTAATAAATCCCTCAAATATATCGCTATCAACATAAAATTTTATAAATGCAAATATAATATTAACAGAAATCATACTATCAACGTAGAACTCAGTCGGTCCACAATATGTCATAGCTCCCATATAAGGTTCACTTCCGAAAATCACCTAAACGCACATATTTAATTGATGAATAAAGTTATTGTGATAAAATTCGAGTTAAATATGTTTTGTGTACATACAAATTATTCTACCAAATTTTTTATTGATCGGTCCTCTATTGGTCATAGCTCCCATAGCCCACTTACGAAAATCATTTAAAAGCTCATATTTCATTGTCAAATAAACATATCTTGATAAAATTCGACACAAATATGTTTAGTCAGAATATGAATCACTTTACGAAATTTTTTCCGGATAGGCCCATAATTGGTCATTCCTCCCATATAAAGCCCACTTCCAAAAAACACTTAAACCCATATATTTCATTGAATTATAAAACTATAGAGACAAAATTCGACACAAATATGTTTTGTATACATACAAATCATTCTACAATTTTTTTTACGAATCGGTCAATTATTGGTCATAGCTCCCATAAAAGGCCCACTTCCGAAAATCACTTATAAACACATATTTCATTGTCAAATAAAGCTATCGTGATAAAATTGAACATAGATATGTTTTGTCTTTATATGAGTCACTTTACGAAATTTTTTCAGATAGGCCCATAATTGGACATAGCTCCCATATAAGGACCACTTCCGAAAAACTTAAAAGCACATATTTCATTGCCAAATAAAGCTATCTTGATAAAATTCTACACAAATATGTTTTGTCTTTATGTGAGTCACTCTACGAAATTTTTTCCGGATAGGCTCATAATTGGTCATAGCTCCCATATAAAGTCCACTTCCGAAAATCACTTAAACGCATATATTTCATCGAATTCTAAAACTATCATTCCACCAAATTTTTTACGGATCGGTCCATTATTGGTCATAGCTCCCATATGAGTCCCACTTCCGAAAATCACTTAAACGCACATATTTAATTGTCAAATAAAGTTATGTCGATAAAATTCGACACAAATATGTTTTGTCATTATATGAATCACTCTACGAATTTTTTTTATGCAAATATTTTATAAATGCAAATATAATATTAACAGAAATCATACTATCAACGTAGAACTCAGTCGGTCCACAATATGTCATAGCTCCCATATAAGATTCACTTCCGAAAATCACCTAAACGCACATATTTAATTGATGAATAAAGTTATTGTGATAAAATTCGAGTTAAATATGTTTTGTGTACATACAAATCATTCTACAAATTTGTTTACGAATCGGTCCATTATTGGTCATAGCTCCCATAAAAGGCCCACTTCCGAAAATCACTTATAAACACATATTTCATTGTCAAATAAAGCTATCGTGATAAAATTCGACATAGATATGTTTTGTCTTTATATGAGTCACTTTACGAAATTTTTTCAGATAGGCCCATAATTGGACAAAGCTCCCATATAAGGACCACTTTCGAAAATCACTTAAAAGTACATATTTAATTGTCAAATAAAGTTATGTCGATAAAATTCGACACAAATATGTTTTGTCTTTATATTAATCACTCTACGAATTTTTTTTTGGGATAGACACCCATAGAGGGTCCACTTACGAAAATCAGTTAACGCATATATTTCTTTGAATAAAAAAGCTATCGGGATAAAGTACGACTTGAATATGTTTTGTGAGCATATAAATGATTCTACCAATTTTTTTCCGGATTGGTCCATATATGGTAATAGCTCCTATATAAGGTCCACTTCAAAAAAATCACTTAATTTCATTATCAAATAAAGATATCTTGATAAAATTCAACACAAATATGTTTTGTGTAAGGTCATAGCTCCTATACATATAAAGTCCACTTCCGAAAATCACCTAAACGCACATATCTCATTAATTAATAAATCTATTGTAGTAAAATTCGACCTGAACTTTTTTTTTTTTTTTTTTGCTTTAAATCAGTATACGAAATTTTTTCCTTATCGGTCAATAATTGGTCACAACTCCCATATAAGGACCATTTCCGAAAATTACTCAAATGCACATTGACAGTTACCGAGATAAAATTCGACATAAATGTGTATTTTGTATGTATAAATCATTCGGTCCATATGTTGTCTTAGCTCCCATATAAGGTATACTTCTGAAAATCACTTAATACCACTTAATTCGTAACTAAATGATTATATCCGGATAAAATTTAAAATGAGTATGTTCTGTGTACAGATAAATCATGATATTGAAAATGTTTTCAAACTGGCCTATTAATACACATTTTTCTCGACCTAATTAAAATTAGTTTGACATAAGCATAAATGTTAGTACCCTCAATACGCAAACAAAAATTTTGCCAAGTTATCTAAAAATTAGATAGTTAAATGGGTTTTAATAAAAAGTAGCTTGCTGGTTGAGGGTATTTAAGATTCGGCATAGCCGAATATAGCACTCTTACTTGTTATTTATGGCAATAAACATATACATACATACATATATGTATGTATTTTTAATTTCTTATAAAAATTTATTTCATACTAGCTGCGCGAACCCGGCGTTGCTCGGGTTTCTTCTAAAATAAAATTATTCTGTCTGTAATGTCTGTACTTTTTTTAATAGATGTCAAAATTTAGCTTATAACGATAAAAAAAAAGTTGTTATATTTTTCTGCATTTTGTACAATACTTAAAGTCAGTTTCTGGACAAAAATATCCCTTAAAAATTTACAAATTGAAAATGAGCTTTAATTTGGAAATTTTGACCAATTTTTAAAAACATTTAGGAAACTTTTTTTAAGAAATTATACTGAAATCAGCATTCTCAATAACTCGTAGGGATCTAAGGACACTTTCAAATTAGTTGTTTTATTTTTCCCATGTGAAGTTGAATAAAGAATTGCTTCGGGGCATATTATTAACTACAACAAGTTAGAGTGATATATTCGGCTATGCCGAATCTTAAATACCCTCCACCAGCAAGCTACTTTTTATTGAAACCCATTTAACTATCTAATTTTTAGATAACTTGGCAAAATTTTTGTTTCCGTATTGCGGGTACTAACATTAATGCATATGTCAAATTTATTTTAATTATGTCTAGATATATGTATGTATATTAATAGGCCAGTTTGAAAACATTTTAATATTTTGATTTATCTGTACACAGAACATACTCATTTTGAATTTTATCCGGATGTAATCATTTAATTACGTGATTTTCAGAAGTATACCTTATATGGGAGCTAAGACAATCTATGGACCGATCCGGAAAAAAATTCCGTAGAATGATTTATGTATACAAAATACACATTTATGTCGAATTTTATCCCGATAACTTTGATCGTCAATGTGCATTTGAGTAATTTTCAGAAAGGGTCCTTATATGGGAGTTGTGACCAATTATCGACCGATAAGGAAAAAATATGCCAAAAAATCAAGTCGAATTTTACTACAATAGATTTATTAATTAATGAAATATTTGCGCTTAGGTGATTTTCGGAAGTGGACTTTATATGTATTTGTGTAAGGTTTGGTAGAATGATTTATATGCTTACAAAACATATTCAAATCGTACTTTATCCCGATAGCTTTATTATTCAAAGAAATATATGCGTTTAACTGATTTTCGCAAGTGGACCCTCCATGGGAGCCTTTCCGGAAAAAAATTCGTTGAGTAATTCATATAAAGACAAAACATATTTGTGTCGGATTTTATCAATATAACTTTATTTGCCAATTAAATATGTGCGCTTAAGTGATTTTCGGAAGTGGGACTTATATGGGAGCTATGGTCAATAATGGACCGATCCGGAAAAAAAGTGGTAGAATGATTTATATGTACATAGAATATATTCAAGTCGAATTTTATCCTTATAGTTTTAGAATTTAATGAAATATCTGCGTTTAAGTGATTTTCGGAAGTGGACTTTATATGGGAGCTATGACCAATTATGAGTCTATCCGGAAAAAATTTCGTAGAGTGACTTATATAAAAACAAAACATATTTGTGTCCAATTTTATCAAACATATTTGTGTCCAATTTTTATCGTAAAAAAATTGGTAAAATGATTTGAATATACACAAGACATATTCTTGTCGAACTTTATCCCAATAGCTTTAGAATTCAATGAAATATATGCGTTTAAGTGATTTTTGGAAGTGGCCCTTTATGGGAGCTATGACCAATTATGGGCATATCCGGAAAAATTTAGTAGAGTAATTCATATTTAGACAAAATATATTTATGTCGAATTTTATCACGATAGCTTTATTTGACAATGAAATATGTGTTTTTAAGAGATTTTCGGAAGTGGGCCTTATATGGGAGCTCTAACCAATCGGTAAAAAATTTGTAGAATGATTTGTATGTATACAAAACATATTTGTGTCAAATTTTATCACAATAGCTTTATAATTCAATGAAATATATCCGTTTAAGTGATTTTCGGAAGTGGACTTTATATGAGAGCTATGACCAATTATGGGCCTATCCGGAAAAAATTTCGTAGAATGATTCACATTTAGTCTAAACATATTTGTGCCGAATTTTATCAAGATAGCTTTATTTGACAATGAAATATGAGCTTTTAAATGATTTTCGGAAGTGGGCCTTATATGGGAGCTATGGCCAATAATGTACCGATCCGTAAAAAAATTGGTAAAATGATTTGAATATACACAAAACATATTCTTGTCGAATTTTATCAAGATAGCTTTAGAATTCAATGAAATATATTCGTTTAAGTGATTTTTTTTAATGGGCCTATCCGGAAAAATTTAGTAGAGTAATTCATATTTAGACAAAATATATTTATGTCGAATTTTATCACGATAGCTTTATTTGACAATGAAATACTTGTTTTTAAGAGATTTTCGGAAGTGGGCCTTATATGGGAGCTCTGACCAATAATGGACAGATCGGTAAAAAAATTTGTAGAATGATTTATATGTATACAAAACATATTTGTGTCGAATTTTATCCCGATAGCTTTATAATTCAATGAAATATATCCGTTTAAGTGATTTTCGGAAGTGGACTTTATATGGGAGCTATGACCAATTATGGGCCTATCCGGAAAAAATTTCGTAGAATGATTTACATTTAGTCTAAACATACTTGTGCCGAATTTTATCAAGATAGCTTTATTTGACAATGAAATATGAGCTTTTAAATGATTTTCGGAAGTGGGCCTTATATGGGAGCTTTGACCAATTATGGACCGATTCGGAAAAAATTTCGTAGAGTGATTTATACATACACAAAATGTATTCATATTAAATTTTATCTTGATAGCTTTATTTATCTGTGAAATATGCGCGTTTGAGTGATTTTCGAAAGAGGACGTTATATGGGAGCTAGGACCAATTATGGACCGATACTAATCTACATTGGTAGTATGATTTTTGTTGATATTTTATTTATATGTGCAAAATTTTGAGTTGATACCGATATATTTGAGGAAATTATTAACGATAAATCCATTTCCGGAAATATGTACCTTCGTATGGGGGCTACGGGAAATTTTGGATCGATTGTTTTGATTTTCAACATAATTGATCCCTGGGTAAAAAAATAATGTGTGACAAAATTCATCGAATTATCTTTTGTAGTTTCTGAGAAAACGACTTAAGAATTACGAAAAAACGTAATTTTTTTCGAGGTAGTCTGAAACTTTTACTCATAACTTTTAACGTTGTGAACCGATTTTGCTGATTTTCAATACCAAACTGCTTAGGATAATCCTATCCTATATATATATATAAAACAGACTGTTTGTTTGTTGTTTGTTTGTTACGCTTTCACGGCAAAACTTCTGAACCGATTTACATGTAATTTGGACCGCTAATAGGTCTTGCCCAAAAGGAACAATAGGCTATATAAGATCTTGATCGGATGCCATGCCCCTTTTTACGCCCGCTTTTTATAAAGCTATTATTACACCAATTTTACAATCACAATATTCAAAAACTACTAAACCGATTTACCTGAAATTTTGCATACCGATAGTTATAAGTCTGAAAAAACTATAGGCTATATATAAGATAGTGATCCGATGCCAGGCCCCTTTCTACGCCCACTTTTTATAAAATTATCCTTACCTATATATTATCCTATAATTATATGAAAGAGAATGTCTGTTTGTTACGCTTTCACGGACAAACTACTGAACCGATTTACATGAAATTTAGAACACTAATAGTTCTATTCTAAACTGATGATTTGACGTCACGATTCTTCTTATTCTCACTTTTTTCTATATAATTGTCATACAAAATTTCCATTCGAGACTTACAGAAAACTACTGAACCGATTTACATGAAATTTGGTATACCAATAGGTCTGACCTCAGGATCTGGATTGGACGCCATGCCCCTTTTTACACCAACTTTTTGTAAAACAATTATTAAACCAAATTTACGTTCAGGCATACAAAAAACTTCTGATCCGATTTTCATAAAAACTATTATAATGAATGTTGTGGAATGAACATTACGAAACATTACATCTTCAAAACGTATAATATGTATTTAATAATAAATATATATGACACTCCTTTTACTCTTTCACTACATAACTACTAAACCGGTATACATAAAATTCGGCATATTAATAGGTATAACCTCAGAAGTTAAAAAAGACTTTATATTATATTGATTGGATGCTACGCATATTTTTATGTTCACTTTTAGAATACCTCCTATAACACCAAATTTCTAGGCTAAATATAAAAAATATGAAGCGATTTTCAAGAAATTTGGCAACATACAGTGTATTTTTGGAATCAACTTTTTGATCTGGATTTTATGCTTCATGAAATTCAGCATGATAATAGTTCGTGGAAGGTTAGGTTAGTTTGAGGAAGAGAATATTTAATACATAAAATCCAAAAAAATACACCTATACCACTAATTTCAGGAATGTTGTGATCTTAATGAAATGCAATGACTTTTTTCCGTCTACTTTTTGTTACATTTATAATGCTAAAGATCATGATATATACTTCTTATCTATATATATAAAAATGAAAGTGTGTTGTATGTATGTATGTATGTATGTATGTATGTATGTATGTATGTATGTATGTATGTATGTATGTATGTATGTATGTATGTATGTATGTATGTATGTATGTATGTATGTATGTATGTATGTATGTATGTATGTATGTATGTATGTATGTATGTATGTATGTATGTATGTATGTATGTATGTATGTATGTATGTATGTATGTATGTATGTATGTATGTATGTATGTATGTATGTATGTATGTATGTATGTATGTATGTATGTATGTGTATGTATTGTATGTAGTATGTATGTATGTATGTATGTATGTATGATGTAGTATGATGTATGTATGTATGTATGTATGTATGTAGTATGTATGTATGTATGTATGGATGTATGTATGTATGTATGGTATGTATGTAGTTGTATGTAATGTATGTATGTATGTATGTAGATGTATGTGTGTTGTTTGTTGTTTGTGCTTTATAGACTGCTAAACGGCTGGACCGATTTTCCTGAAATTTCACAGTTTCTTCCCGTATGTCTGGAAGGATGTATGTATGTATGTATGTATGTATGTATGATGTATGTATGTATGTATGTATGTATGTATGTATGTATGTATGTATGTATGTATGTATGTATGTATGTATGTATGTATGTATGTATGTATGTTTATGTATGTATGTATGTATGTATGTATGTATGTATGTATGTATGTATGTAGGTATATGTATGTATGTATGTATGTATGATGTATGTATGTATGTATGTATGTATGTATGTATGTATGTATGTTTGTTTGTTTGTTTGTTTGTGCTTTATAGACTGCTAACGGCTGGACCGATTTTCCTGAAATTTTCACAGTTTCTTCCCGTATGTCTGGAAGGAACTATAGGCTACTTTTGATGTTGAAATTTTATGTGGGCGACGTGCCACGCCCATATTAAGAAAATATTAAATTAGTATATCTGAGATAATATTTTAGCAAATTTAGTATCAATATAATTATTTAAGACAAAAGGTGGGCGGATTAGCATTAGGGGGCGTGGCACCTCCCATATAAATTAAATACAAAAATTCGTTTATCTTGGAAACTATTATAGTTAGAATATAAAAAATTTGCACGAGTAACTTTAACATCCATGTAAACATTTTGGGAAATAAATTGGCGGGCTACCCATGAGGGGAGCAGCAACTCCCATATCAATAAAATACAAAAATTGGTTTATCTGGGAAACTAATAGAACTAAAATTCTTCAAATTTTGCACTAAGAACTTAAATATTCATCTGAACATTTTGGAGAAAAAAGAGCGGACTTTCGTCATGGGGGGCTTGGAGCCCCCATATAAATTAAATAGGAAAATATTATATCTGAGAAACTATTAGAGCTAGAATCTTCAAATTTTAATTGAAGATCTTTGACATTAATGTGAACATTTAGAGAATAACGGGCGGACTTTCAATGGGGTCTTGGCACCCCCTATATGAATTAAATACAAGATTTCGTATATCTGGGAAAATATTAGATTTTTTTTTTTTAATTTGTCATCGATTACATTAAAATCTAAATTAACGTTCCGAAAAAATGCATCTCTGGAAAACATTACAGTTACAATCTTCAAAATTATTAAGAAGATTTTTTATTTATATTGCTTTTAGGGTAGCAAAGCACACTGGGTATAGCTAGTATTATACAAGAATTATTATTTAGTTAAATTTTTAATCAAAAATTTATTTTTATTTGAAAACTCTATAATGTTTAACTAACTTTACGATTACGTAAATATTATCCTATAATACGTATATATCATCCTATAATTATATGAAAGAGAATGTCTGTTTGTTACGCTTTCACGGACAAACTACTGAACCGATTTACATGAAATTTAGAACACTAATAGTTCTATTCTAAACTGATGATTTGACGTCACGATTCTTCTTATTCTCACTTTTTTTCTATATAATTGTCATACAAAATTTCCATTCGAGACTTACAGAAAACTACGGAACCGATTTACATGAAATTTGGTATACCAATAGGTCTGACCTCAGGATCTGGATTGGACGCCATGCCCCTTTTTACACCAACTTTTTGTAAAACAATTATTAAACCAAATTTACGTTCAGGCATACAAAAAACTTCTGATCCGATTTTCATAAAAACTATTATAATGAATGTTGTGGAATGAACATTACGAAACATTACATCTTCAAAACGTATAATATGTATTTAATA
>NW_023994283.1:222500-260000 GCF_015586225.1 Lucilia sericata
TACATTAAAATCTAAATTAACGTTCCGAAAAAATGCATCTCTGGAAAACATTACAGTTACAATCTTCAAAATTATTAAGAAGATTTTTTATTTATATTGCTTTTAGGGTAGCAAAGCACACTGGGTATAGCTAGTATTATACAAGAATTATTATTTAGTTAAATTTTTAATCAAAAATTTATTTTTATTTGAAAACTCTATAATGTTTAACTAACTTACGATTACGTAAAATAAAAATCTGTAATCAATTTAATTTATTATCAAAAATCGATTTTCATCTAAAGCGTAAAATCGGTTGTAGATCCGTATAATACTCCCATCACTTATATTTTCTACCGGAAAACTATTCTTATTTCAAACCTGTAATCGGCTGAATATCCTAAAAAAATAACTATTTGAAAACAGAATCGGATGTAGTTTACTATGATCGAGAAAATAGCATATGAACATTTTTTATCAAAATTATATTGTTGTAGATCCATATATAAGACTACCATCACTTATATTTTCCACCGGAAAACTATTTTTATTTCAAAACCTGTAATCCTATCCAAAATAGGGTAAATGATATATTCATATTACATTTTCACAAAAATTCGAATTTAAATCGGATGTGGTTTCTTATATAACACTTAAATCTATCTAGAAAATCGTTCTTATCTCCCCTTAAAATTTATATTTTTATAACTATTTAAAAATTTACTTTAAATAACTCTCAATTCGAGAAAACAATAAAGATGCGTAATCACTAATATTTAAATCGAGATAACAATAAAAATCTGTGATCAGTTAAACATACCATGAAAAAATTATCTTGATATAAATTCGGTTGCCATTTTTTAAATGCAGCTCAAATCTAAAAAACCATGAAGATATGTATTTGACTACTCATTAGAGTGTCCCGAAAGACAGCACTTTTGCAAATCTTATATAAATAGGTAGACCTCTCAAATGATGCATATAAAGCATTGTTCATATAAAATTTGGATGAATTCATCATTCGATATCTTTTTATACTTTTAGAAAATTATCCACCAAAAATTCTGCACAACTTTTTCTGTATGTAGCGCCGTATTTATTGCAAGCTTTTCAAATTAAATAATGATTTTGAATAACTCCAGCACACATTTTCCATTTACCATTAACAAATTCCGAAATTTTTTTAATTGGAGGAAGATTTGGATATTTTAATAAGTAAAATTATTTGGGTATGTTTTTTGTATATCTAATGATATTTGACCATTAAGCCTTTATTTCATCGGATTTAATAAGTGGTGTCTAAATGCAGCCAAAACTTAAGTGTGGATGCATAAAAGCTAATGAATAACAATAATATTTTTATACCCTTCACCTTCGTGAGAAGGGTATATATAAGTTTGTCATTCCGTTTGTAATTTCTATAATATAATTTTCCGACCCTATAAAGTATATATATTCTGGATGCTTATAGATAGCGGATTCGATTTAGCCATGTCCGTCTGTCTGTCTGTCTGTGTGTATGTTGAAATCAGTTTTCAGAAGACCCCAGATATCTGCGAGATCCGAATTTTCAATAATTCTATCGGAAATACGGTCGAATAGAACGCTATTTAAAATCAGCCCTATCGGCCCATAAATAACGAAGATATGAGTAAAAATCCGAGACCACCTCTGAAAATTTCATCAAAAATTTACTTTTTTCGTGCATGCTTATACAAAACAATAAACAAACAAAAACAAAACACAGTATCAAACGGTAAATTTTTTTGTTATCGTAAACTTGTTTATAAACACAAGCTAAGAATGAACATCACGTTACGTTGTTATTGGCTAGAAATATGAAATTAAATATGTAGAGCCTGGATTAGGCGAGAACACATTAAAGGGCACTTTTTGGTACTTTTTCGTTCTACAAAAGGTACTTTTTGAATTTTCTATAATATTGAACCTAGAAACATGAAATTAAGTATGTATAGCCCGGATTAGGCCAGAACACATAAAAGGGGCCTTTTTGGTACTTTTTCGTTCTACAAAGGTACTTTTTGAATTTTCTATAATATTGAATCTAGAAACATGAAATTTAGCATGTAGGACCTTGACTAAGTAAAAACCTATAAAAAGTGATTTTTTGGTAATTTTTCGTTATACAAAAGGTACTCTTTGAATTTTCTATAATACTGAACCTAGAAACATGAAATTAAGTATGTAGAGCCCGGATTAGGCCAGAACACATAAAAGTGGACTTTTTGGTACTTTATCGTTCTCCAAAGGGTACTTTTTGAATTTTCTATAATATTGTACCTAGAAAAATGAAATTTAGCATGTAGGGCCTTGACTAGGTAAGAACCTATTAAAGGGGACTTTTTGGTACTTTTTCGTTCTACAAAAGGTACTTTCTGAATTTTCTATAATATTGAACCTAGAAACATGAAATTAAGTATGTAGAGCCTGGATTAGGCCAGAACACATAAAAGGGGCCTTTTTGGTACTTTTCGTTCTACAAAAGGTACTTTTTGAATTTTCTATAATATTGAACCTAGAAACATGAAATTTAGCATGTAGGGTTTTGACTAGGTAAGAACCTATAAAAGGGGACTTTTTGGTACTTTTTCGTTCTACAAAAGGTACTTTTTTAATTTTCTATAATATTGAACCTAGAAACATGAAATTAAGTATGTTGAGCCGGAATTAGGTCAGAACAAATAAAAGGGGACTTTTTGGTACTTTTTCGTTTTACAAAAGGTACATTTTGAAATTTTTATAATATTGAACCTAGAAATATGAAATTAAGCATGAAGAGCAAGGATTAAGTTAGAACGTATAAAATGGGATACAATTGGTATTTTTTGATTTTTTTGTAATAAAATTCGTACTGACTGTTTTTTAACACATCATGGTGAAGGGTATATAAGATTCGGCACAGCCGAATATAGTACTCTTACTTGTTTTCTATATAATTGTCATACAAAATTTCCATTCGAGACTTACAGAAAACTACTGAACCGATTTACATGAAATTTGGTATACCAGTAGGTCTGACCTCAGGATCTGGATTGGACGCCATGCCCCTTTTTACACCAACTTTTTGTAAAACAATTATTAAACCAAATTTACGTTCAGGCATACAAAAAAACTTCTGATCCGATTTTCATAAAAACTATTATAATGAATGTTGTGGAATGAAAATTACGAAACATTACATCTTCAAAACGTATAATATGTATTTAATAATAATTATATATGACACTCTTTTTACTCTTTCACTACATAACTACTAAACCGGTTTACATAAAATTCGGCATATTAATAGGTATAACCTCAGAAGTTAAAAAAGACTATATTTTATATTGATTGGATGCTACGCATATTTTTATGTTCACTTTTAGAATACCACCTATAACACCAAATTTCTAGGCTAAATATAAAAAATATGAAGCGATTTTCAAGAAATTTGGCAACATACAGTGTATTTTTGGAATCCACTTTTTGATCTGGATTTTATGCTTCATGAAATTCAGCATGATAATAGTTCGTGGAAGGTTAGGTTAGTTTGAGGAAGAGAATATTTAATACATAAAATCCAAAAAATACACCTATACCACTAATTTCAGGAATGTTGTGATCTTAATGAAATGCAATGACTTTTTTCCGTCTACTTTTTGTTACATTTATAATGCTAAAGATCATGATATATACTTCTTATATTATATAAGAATTATTATTTAGATAAATTTTTAATCAAAAATTTATTTTTATTTGAAAACTCTATAATGTTTAACTAACCTTACGATTACGTAAAATAAAAATCTGTAATCAATTTAATTTATTATCAAAAATCGATTTACATCTAAAGCGTAAAATCGGTTGTAGATCCGTATATAATACTCCCATCACTTATA
The DNA here is from genome assembly GCF_015586225.1 of Lucilia sericata. NCBI lineage: Eukaryota > Metazoa > Arthropoda > Insecta > Diptera > Calliphoridae > Lucilia > Lucilia sericata. Next base: position 226,379 of record NW_023994283.1, read on the forward strand.
TTTTCCACCGGAAAACTATTCTTATTTCAAAACCTGTAATCGGCTGTATATCCTCAAAAAATAACTATTTGAAAACAGAATCGGATGTAGTTTACTACGATCGAGAAAATAGCATATGAACATTTTTTATCAAAATTATATTGTTGTAGATCCATATATAAGACTCCCATCACTTATATTTTCCACCGGAAAACTATTTTTATTTCAAAACCTGTAATCTGCTGTGTATCAGAAAATAACAATTTTAAATCAGAATCGGATGTAGTTTCCTACGATCCTAAAATAGGGTAAATGATATATTCATATTACATTTTCACAAAAATTCGAATTTAAATCGGCTGTGGTTCCTTATATAACACTTAAATCTATCTAGAAAATCATTCTTATCTCCCCTTAAAATTTATATTTATATAACTATTTAAAAATTTACTTTAAATAACTCTCAATTCGAGAAAACAATAAAGATGCGTAATCACTAATATTTAAATCGAGATAACAATAAAAATCTGTGATCAGTTAAACATACCATGAAAAAATTATCTTGATATAAATTCGGTTGCCATTTTTTAAATGCAGCTCAAATCCAAAAAACCATGAAGATATGTATTTGACTACTCATTAGAGTGTCCCGAAAGACAACACTTTTGCAAATCTTATATAAATAGGTAGACCTCTCACATGATGCATATAAAGCATTGTTCATATAAAATTTTGATGAATTCATCATTCGATATCTTTTTATACTTTTAGAAAATTATCCACCAAAAATTCTGCACAACTTTTTCTGTATGTAGCGCCGTATTTATTGCAAGCTTTTCAAATTAAATAATGATTTTGAATAACTCCAGCACACATTTTCCATTTACCATTAACAAATTCCGAAATTTTTTTAATTGGAGGAAGATTTGGATATTTTAATAAGTAAAATTATTTGGGTATGTTTTTTGTATATCTAACGATATTTGACCTTTAAACCTTTATTTCATAGGATTTAATAAGTGGTGTCTAAATCCAGCCAAAACTTAAGTGTGGATGCATAAAAGCTAATGAATAACAATAATATTTTTAAACATACTTTTGTATAAATGGATGTATTTGAGAAACAATGATGAGACAAAAACGGTGGTTTTACTCTTTAATGAACAACTCAAAATTGTTTGTCAAATTAAAAGTTGTTTTGTTTTCTCTGTCAAAATTCAAGGACTCTTCATATTTTCCTAGGACAGTAATTTTGTTCTTTTTTAAGAATTTTGAAATCTTGCAATGAGCCCAAATTTTTCATGATTTGGTCCAGAATTTTGCATAATCGTTTCAGAGTTTCTTCAATTGCATGTAATTTTTCAAATAGCAAGAAAATCGCTTGAAATTTTGTATGGTTAATGGTACGTATTTTTGTAGTTAATAAAATGCCCCGAAGCCTTTTGCCACTTTAGACCAGGGGCACTACAATTCAAAGTAAAGTGTGACCAAATTTAAACTAAACAGTTCTTAAAATCTACTGAACGTGGAAAAATTAAAACAACTATTTTGAAAGTGTCCTTAGTTCCCTACCAGTGATTGAAAATGCTGATTTCAGTATAATTTCTCGAAAAAAGTTTCTTAGATTTGTCTACAAATTAGTAAAAATTTCCTAATTTAAGCTCATTATCAATTTGTGAATTTTTAAAGGACTTTTTGGTCTAGAAACTGACTTTAAGTATTAAACAAAATGCGAAAAAATATAATAACTATTTTATCGTTATAAGCTAAATTTTGACATCTATTTAAAAAAAGTATAGTCATTACAGATAGAAAAATATTCTTTTTACTTTTCGAAGAAACCCGTGCAACGCCGGGTACACGCAGCTAGTTTCTGTATATAAGAGAGCAAATTTGTTATGGATATCACTATTTGGTAATGAGTTATGTGCGTTTAAGCGATTTTCGGGAGAGGACCTTGTATGGAAGCTATGACCAATTAAGGACCGATCGGAAGAAAATTTCGCGGTAATATTTCTGTGCATATGAGCAATACTTATTCCAAATTTTATATGGATATCTTAATTTAGTAATGAGTTATGCGCGTTTAAGTGATTTTCGGGAGAGGACGTTGTATGGGAGCTATGTCTAATTATGGACCGATCTAGAAAATTTTTTCTCTATATGAATACTATTGACAGAGAACTTTAATTTGTAAAATTTTGTTAAGATATCAACATTCTGAGGGAAGTTATTAACAATAAACTCATTTTCCGGGAATATGTACTTTCGTATAGGAGTTATAAGAAATTGTGGACCGATTCCGGCAATTTTCAACAGGAATAAAGTTCTCATGTAAAAAGAAATGTATGATGATTTTTATGGAATTATATTGCATAGTTAAATTACATCAGAATGTGTAAAAAATGCTTACTTTTTTGGAGTTGTTTTAAATTTTGATTCATAACTTTTCCTGATGTAAACCGATTTTGCTCACTTTCAATACCAAACTGTCTAGGATAATAGGGAATATTCTGGCCAAATTTCAATAATTTATTTCACTTCGTTTCGTAGATAAATCGTCTCAGAATTTCATAAGGACCAATAATATATATACTTTGTTGGGTCTCGGATGAATATTTCTTGGTGTTACACACGGAATGACAACGTTATATATACCCCCTATCACCACTGATGGTGGTGGAGGGTATAAAAATTCTATATTAAGTATAAAAACTTATGAATTAACCCTTTTTGACCATATAAAGTTTGTATTATTAGACATATTAGAAAATCGACCGTAAAAAAGGATTACGTAAATTATCAGTTTAAAAACAAAATTTTTCATTTAAAAATGTGCACCTCAAGTTTACTCCATAGTCAAAAAGGGTTAAAGTATAATTTTTATACTTAATATAGAATTTTTAGTTTCTTTCTGTTATTCCTCTAATTATATAGAGCATTATTCAAATAGATAGTGTTTTTTTGAATTTTTGAACTTTGGTGTTAAATTATTCCCAAGTGCTTTAAATGGCTAATCTACCCTTTTTTCACTCTATTTTAAATATCGGACTATATACGATAAATTCCAGTAATTTTTGGTAAATATGGCCGACAAATAAATATTATTTCGATATGGTACTCTACAAATTCCCAAATATTGCAAAATTTGACCTTTGAACTCCAGAGTTTATAGGTTAAGAATGTCCGATTTTAATAAAACTTCAGATATTTATTTTATATTATCTGGACTATAATATTCTGATAATAATTTATATAAAATGTGCAACAGTAAAGAATTAATACGTATTCTCTAAAATATTACAAAAAAAATGCGATTTTCCCGAAATCCGCCGAGTTCAAATCGCAGGTAGAGCTTAACTGTAAGAATTATTGATATAATAATTTTACCGTTTAATAGCCTTATCTATTGGCTATAAATCCACATGAGATCTCCTAAAAATTTTGAAATTTGTTTAACAAAGTTTCAAAAAAACTGAAATTGGAGATTTGAAACGCCGTTGAAAAAATCAAACTTTTTTGACCATAGCTGCGAACGAGATAGCGTTATCTTAAAAGGGCAAAAACTAATATTCGAGTAAATATTTTTTAGAATATATCCCGAAAAAATTAATTTTTTTTTGTCACATTTCGAATTTATGTGCTGTGAGACACTTCAATGGCCTGGGGAATTTGCAATAACTTTTAAAGTTTTCAAGCTATTTTTGTGTTTTATCTTTCCGAAATGCTTACTCTGTGCACATTGCGATTCCTTTACAATAAAGTTCAAAATTTATTGCTAAATGGCAAAATTTTGGCAAAAACTGAAAAAAATTGATATTTTCCCCTTGTAAATGCACTAGGAAACTTCAGAGCCGTTGCGGCACCTGTTAACGTTATCCAATCAGCCTAATTTTTTGTATGACATAGTTTTACAACCCATAGAACAATTCTAGATGGGGGACGGTCTGACAGACAAATTCTTTCTTCCTTCATACAAGCTAGATAGTCTGTTTAGACGTGATTGAAAAAACATATATTAACATTTCATTACTATGTTTCCTTTAAGTTTTTTATACCCTACACCACTTTAGTGGGGAGGGTATATTGGATTTGTGCTGATGTTTGTAACATACCAAAATATTCGTCCTAGACCCACCTTAAAGTATACCAATCGGCTTAGAATCGTTTTCTGAGTCGATTAAGCTATGTCCGTCCGTCCGTCCGTCTGGCTGGCTGTCCATGTAAACCTTGTGCGCAAGGTACAGGTCGCAATTTTCAAGATAATTGGATGAAATTTGGCACGCACGTTTTATTTGACCTAAGGACGAAGCCTATTGAAAATGGTTAAAATCGATCCATTATTTCACCTAGCCCCCATACAACAGAACCCCTCGAAAAGGGCTTCTGAGCTCATAATTATGTTAAATATACAGATATATCGATAAAATACGGCATAACTAAGTTTTATAGAAGTCTTGATGACCCTGCCAAATTTCATAAAGATCGGGCCACATTTGACCCTAGCTCCCATACAAAGTCCCCTTCAGAAAATTACTTGAATGTCCCAAATTAGCTTATAAACCCAAATATCGCGATGAAATTCAGCACAATAAAATATTATGTCAATATAAATATATTCACAAAATTTTATCGGGCTTGGTCCATATTTGCCCCTAGCCCCCATATAAAGCCTCTTTCAGAAAATTAGTTTTTCATCCATAAATTGCTTAAATGTATCGGAACAAGGGAATATTGAAGATAAATGCTTTATTATGAAAAATAAATCACATTCAATATTCATAACTGGTGTAGGGTATCATATGGTCGGCCACGCCCGACTATAATTTCTTACTTGTTTTTTTTTTTGAAGTATCGGGTTAAATGATAGTCCAATATACATATTTGATAATAAAACTTTTTTAAAAGCAACAAATTTTGTTGTGTAGAAGACAAATGAAAAGCATTAACATAAATTTAGCCTGCTATAAATTTGGTTGGAAAAGAGTGGGATAAAATTCAACATGACCATTTGAATATTACATATTCGAATTTGTTTGTTGTTATTTGCGTTGTTATATGCGTAAAATAATATTTAATATAATCAAATAAACTTCAATACCCATTTAATCATTTCCAAGAAGTTGACAAAAACCAAACTTTAGCAAACAGAACAATAAAAGGAAACCATGGAATAAGTTTACCCTGCAATTAGTGACGTAGTGGCCTTCTTGCGGTCCTGATTTTACCTACTATCTGGCGATGGTATTGTGCGTTTTGTTGTTGACTTTTATGTAATTATTTATATAGTTATTTTAACATTTTCATGCCAATACACTTCATTTCTATGCAAAGGGTAATGGACAATGAAATACAAATGAACATAAGTACAACTGAAATTGGATAAATAACTATTTTCTAAGGAACAATAACCTACATAGAAAAAAATTAAAGTTGGTATCTAGTAGGGTGATCGATTATTCGACATTTTCCAAAAACCGGTTTTCGAATAGTTAACATTTGTAAAAAACCGGCTGATATTTTTAAAAATAAAAAAAAAACGGTTAGCCGGTTTTTCATTATAAATAAAAAATATATATTAATTAGAACAAATTAACGTTTGTATTTAAATTTTATTAATAAAACATGGCCTCAACTGATTTTTAACAGTTTAAAAGATTATAAAATTAGATCTACATTATTTCTTTAATATAAAACAAGTTAGAGGGCTATATTCGGCTGAGCCGAATCTTAAATACCCTCCACCAGGTACTTTCATATTAATAATCTTTTAGTTAATCAAATATTTGTAGAAATGGGGTTTCTAATCTTTTCTAATAGAACAAGCAAAGATTTAAATATTTTAAATCTGTTACAATTGCAAGTTTATCGGAGCATTATAAACACCATTTTCTATAATATTTTATAGCGCCTTTAAAATTTAAAATAAAATTTTGTATACAATAGTAATGTCTCTGTCAAATTTTGCATGAATATCATTGTTTGGTAATGTGAATTTTAGTGATATTTGGGAAGAAAGCTTATATGGAAGCTATGTCCAAATATGGGCCGGTCGTTAAATTTTTTTAAAATATTTTTTTTTTTTTGTAAACTAAATTAATTTTTGTGCCAAATTTTGGAAGGATATCATTATTTGGTAATGAGTTATGTGCGTTTAAGTGATTTTCTGAAGGAGACCTTCTACGAGAGCTATGACTACATATGGAGCGGTCGTGAAACAATTTTAAATTTAGATTTACAATTGCATACAAAAGTAATATTTGTGGCAAATTTTGTATAGATATCATTATTTGGTAATGAGTTATGTGCGTTTAAATTATTTTCGGAAGGGGACCTTGTATGGGAGATATGACCAAATATGGACCGATCGTGAAATTTTTTCTTTGGATGAATTCTACTGATATAAAATTTTAATTTGTAAAATTTTGTGAAATTATCGACATTCAAACGGAAGTTATTAACAAAAACTAATTTTCCGGGAATATGTATATTTGCATGGGAGGTATATAAAATTGTGGACCGATTCTGCCAATTTTCAACAAGAATAAAGCACTTGTATAGAACAAATGTGTGATGATGATCATGGAGTTATATTTCAGTAGAATATGTAAAAAAGCTAAATTCTTTTGGAGTTTCTTTTTCGAATTTTGATTCATAACTTTTTTCGATGTGAAGCGATTTTGCTCATTTTTTGCCTAGCACAATAATAGATATTCTGGGTGAATTTCATTAATTTTTGTTGCTTCGCGTTAGCGTGAGAATGTTTTATACAGATAGACAGACTGACAGACGGACGGACATAGCTTGATCGACACAGAATTTCATAAGGTCCAAGGATATATATACTTTATTGGATGAATATTTCTTGGTGTTACACACGGAATGACAATGTTATATATACTCTCTATCACCACTGATGGTGGTGGAGGATATAAAAACACTTCTGTTAAACATCCCAGAAAAAACTACTGCTTGCACGGAAGCAATTTTGTAAGGGAGACTATAATCCGAAATCGCATTAAAAGTACATGATTTTTGTTTGAGATGAGCCACTTAGAAGCAATAGGTTTTGAATCGAAAAAGCGTTTATTTAATAGCAACTAGTTGCACTTATATCATGTATTTTATATTTTATTAGATTTGTGCTTTATGTATGCGCTTCATTAATGCTCCACAGTGGGGCAGAATGGAAATTTTTTGGAAATAAATCTGGCATTTCTAAACGGCTGATCCGATCGGGATAAAATTTGGCGTGAGCGTAGCCAAGGAGTATTCGAGTTTAAGTTTTGAAGATGAACCCTGCAGATGCCCCAGGGACGGCGCTGTGGCGGCTCAAAGTAGGGTACCTACGACATGTAAAATTTTTAAACTCGTGCCATTTTTTTGTTTTTCACCCAAATACAAAGATTTTTATATTTTGTGAGAGCGCTCGACGAGATCTTGAAAAAACATGCTTGGACATACTACTTATCTCTTATAATATCCGAGTTATAGGCATTTAAAAATTTAGTGATACAAAATTTACCATACCTTGGTCCGCCTTTTTTTGAATACCGGGCGTAATTTTGGACCAAATGGACTCAATTTTTTCTTGTTAGTTAGACAACAAAATTTCCAATAATATACAAAAAATTTCAGATCAATATCGTTTACAGATCCAAAAATATACGTTTTTTAATTTAAAAATTCAAAAAATTTTAGATTTTTGGCGTTTTTTTGCCAAAAATGTGTCTTAACTCTTTTATTAATAAATAAAATTTTTATTAAGAACATATAACAATTTTATAGTTTTCTAAAAGGTATCTTTACGCAGAACGCTTTGGCGTAAAAAACTTGTCCTATTTTTTGAAAATGTTGCCACTGCGTCCTTCCGAATATGACCTATTTTTTATCAAAACTTCAACTTTGGGCGACATGTTCTAAAATCCCAAAGCTGGGATCAGAAAACTGAAAGCAGTTTTGGAAACCTCAATATGTTTTCTATTTACTCCAAAAGTATTTTCCCAGCCCTGAAAGAAATGTGGACCCTATGGGCAAAAAAGTAAAAAATCCCATTTTTGGGATTTTCATTCCTATTTTTGGGAATTGCGGGATGCCCTTTGACCTTTTCAATTTTTTTTTGCATATTCTTATTTGAAATGACAAATTTAACAAGCGTTGAAAATTTCATTGAGTTTTGTTCATAAATAAAGATTTTGTCATATATTACATATTTGTTTAATTTCTAAAACTATGATTTATATCAAAATTTTAATAGGATCGCAGATAGCTACAACAATTTAGTCCATATTTATCCCTTAATATCATTTTTTAGTTAGATATGGAAATTCTCGACCCTTTACAAAAAATTTCAAGCCAATATCTCAATTACATTCAAAAATATGTTCATTTAAACCTGTGTCCTTTAATTTCATCTTTTTCATATTTTAGTATTAAGTATGACAGAACATACATTTGGTGTTGAATAAAATATTTGGACAATTTTTAAAAATTATTTAGTTAATTATTTTATTATAATATTGTATATAAAATAAAAAAAATTATAATTTTATTATGAGCCACGCACAACAACACCTAAATCACCCCACACAAATTACCTTTCCCGCCCACCGAAATATAAAACACAATATCATCAGTTAGTATAATAGCTTTTTTTATTTGAACTGTTTATCTTAAACATAATACAATTAATTCTTACAACCTACTTATATAGTTAATTCCTAACACTACTTATTTTCTATAAAATAATCTGTCATATCGGTATACATATCCAGAAGGTAATATAAGTCCTTTAAATCTTCCTTGTTTTGAGATGATAGAGTTTCATAACAAATCCATCTTTTTCGCATAGTTGAAAGAACAGGATCAGAAGATAGAAGTAAACTATTAAAAATATCTTCATTCTGTGATTGCCTGGAGCATTTTCTTGAGCTGAATAGTTGAACATGCTTAAAATCTCAATTCCTCGCTTCCTGGGCTTCTTCTGTTAACTCTCCAAGTGGAAGAATATTCGATTCAATTATTATTTGACCATGACACAATACTTTGTGTACTGTTGGTGTTAGTTCCCTCCATGGATACAGAGATACAAGTAATTTAGAAATTTCAGATGTGTATTCCCCAAATCGATTTTCATTAATTTTATGTTTACTATTCAGTGCCATTAAAATAGTTTTAACTCTTCGAAGCAACTCCTTGTCGATTCCAGTTATTTTTGAAGTAATTTCAAAATCACGAAAAAACCTTCTCGACGTATTACCGTCATTTGTACTACCGCAACTTGAAAGTGGTTTGTCGATGTTTAATCCCATCTGAACTTTAAATTCTTCTTGGATTATGCTTTTTTCCGCAGCTCTCAGTTCTTTCAATTCTTCATTATTTTTTGTTGATTTAGTAAGATAGTTTGTTTTTTTTTCCTGGATCGCCTTGTATGATGGTAATATATTGTGTCCTTTTTCATGCAGAGCTTTCCTTAATATTTGGTACTTATTTCGACTGAGACCCAGTTCCAACATAAGCGCTATTGCTTCCTCTTCAGTAAAATTTGATTATGATGTTGGAGTTGGTATACTTTCCACAATTCGCTTAAGTCGTTTTGGTGATGCATTAGGAAGAATAGTTGCAATATGTACGACATCCATATGTTGGTTTTCCTTTTTCAGCATTTCGTTAAATGTATCAGCAATTTCCTCATTTGAGATTGAAAAAAGTTTTTGTGTGACCCTCTTTTTTTTTACCTTGAACATAAGTCTTCGTATGACTTGCAAGGCGCTCCTGTTGATGTGTTGTAAGTTGAGATTTCCGTAGTAGTTTCCATCCAACTACAAAATTTTAATCGAAATTTCTTTTGATTTCCATCCACAGACTTACTTTTTACATCAAAAAGTTTTAAAAAGTTTTCAATTTTTGATATGCCTGTTTTGTCTACTTTTCTACTATATGTAGTTTTTATATAATTTGAAATGTCTTCAATTCTTTCTGGCCCTTTTGAAGATATACTCCATAAAACGGAACACAACTCTTCGTACTTTAATGTAATCTTCATTGTAGATTTATTAAATATGGTACTTAAAATCTGAGAAGTTTACTTATATACCAATTCTTGTCATTTCCGATACAGGTATTCCAAAGTAAAAAATTACGAATTGTCTACCTATTAACATTTAGGACTATATTACTATAACCTGTAATTCAGTCATTGATATTTCTTATTAGTGAATGAATCGAAATTATCATTACCTGTATATGTTTACCTACATGATCATAAACGAAACAGAACGAAATGATCTGTCGAAAAAATTTAGGTAAAAAATAGTTATAAATTTTTGAAAATTTAAGCATAATAGGACCCTTCAATTATAAGGATAAGCAAACAAATAGAAAATAGGTAAATATAAGATTTAAATATGTGCTGTCATACTTAATACTAAAATATGAAAAAGATGAAATTAAAGGACACAGGTTTAAATGAACATATTTTTGAATGTAATTGAGATATTGGCTTGAAATTTTTTGTAAAGGGTCGAGAATTTCCATATCTAACTAAAAAATGATATTAAGGGATAAATATGGACTAAATTGTTGTAGCTATCTGCGATCCTATTAAAATTTTGATATAAATCATAGTTTTAGAAATTAAACAAATATGTAATATATGACAAAATCTTTATTTATGAACAAAACTCAATGAAATTTTCAACGCTTGTTAAATTTGTCATTTCAAATAAGAATATGCAAAAAAAAAATTGAAAAGGTCAAAGGGCATCCCGCAATTCCCAAAAATAGGAATGAAAATCCCAAAAATGGGATTTTTTACTTTTTTGCCCATAGGGTCCACATTTCTTTCAGGGCTGGGAAAATACTTTTGGAGTAAATAGAAAACATATTGAGGTTTCCAAAACTGCTTTCAGTTTTCTGATCCCAGCTTTGGGATTTTAGAACATGTCGCCCAAAGTTGAAGTTTTGATAAAAAATAGGTCATATTCGGAAGGACGCAGTGGCAACATTTTCAAAAAATAGGACAAGTTTTTTACGCCAAAGCGTTCTGCGTAAAGATACCTTTTAGAAAACTATAAAATTGTTATATGTTCTTAATAAAAATTTTATTTTATTAATAAAAGAGTTAAGACACATTTTTGGCAAAAAAAACGCCAAAAATCTAAAATTTTTTGAATTTTTAAATTAAAAAACGTATATTTTTGGATCTGTAAACGATATTGATCTGAAATTTTGTGTATATTATTGGAAATTTTGTTGTCTAACTAACAAGAAAAAATTGAGTCCATTTGGTCCAAAATTACGCCCGGTATTCAAAAAAAGGCGGACCAAGGTATGGTAAATTTTGTATCACTAAATTTTTAAATGCCTATAACTCGGATATTATAAGAGATAAGTAGTATGTCCAAGCATGTTTTTTTCAAGACCTCGTCGAGCGCTTTCACAAAATATAAAAATCTTTGTATTTGGGTGAAAAACAAAAAAATGGCACGAGTTTAAAAATTTTACATGTCGTAGGTACCCTAGTTTGAGCCGCCACAGCTCCGTCCCTGGGGCATCTGCGGGGTTCATCTTCAAAACTTAAACTCGAATACTCCTTGGCTACGCTCATGCCGAATTTTATCCCGATCGGATCAGCCGTTTAGAAATGCCAGATTTATTTCCAAAAAATTTCCATTCTGCCCCACTGTGTGCTCCTATATAAGGCATTATTGAATATATAAATAAGAATATAAAATATCAAAACCAAATTTAAAAAATATAAATAAAACACAATACCTTAAATTAAGATAATATGTAGCATCCCGCGTTTCCTCTGTGATTTCTTCCTTCATATCACTCAGCGCTATCTCATTTTTATACCCTCCACCACCATCAGTGGAGATAGAGGGTATATATAAGTTTGTCGTTCCGTGTGTAACACCAAGAAATATTCATCTAAGACCCAACAAAGTATATATTCTGGGTGCTTATGAAAATTCACCCAAAACATTTATTATTATCCTAAGCAGTTTGGTATTGAAAATCAGCAAAATCGGTTCACAACGTAAAAAGATATGAGTAAAAATTTCAGACTACCTCAAAAAAATAAGGTTTTTTTCATAATTCTTTTGAAGTTTTCTCAGAAACTACCAAAGATATTTCGATGAATTTTGTCACACATTTTGTCATACTATCAATGTAGAACTCAGTCGGTCCACAATTTGTCATAGCTCCCATATAAGGTCCACTTCCGAAAATCACCTAAACGCACATATTTTATTGATGAATAAAGTTATTGTGATAAAATTCGAGTTAAACATGTTTTGTGTACATACAAAACATTCTACCAAATTTTTTACGGATCGATCCATTATTGGTCATAGCTCCCATATAAGGTCCACTTCCGAAAATCATTTAAAAGCTCATATTTCATTGTCAAATAAACATATCTTGATAAAATTCGACACAAATATGTTTAGTCTAAACATGAATCACTCTACGACATTTTTTCCGGATAGGCCCATAATTGGTCATAGCTCCCATATAAATTCCACTTCCGAAAAACACTTAAACGCATATAATTCATTGAATTATAAAGCTATCGAGATAAAATTCGACACAAATATGTTTTGTATACATACAAATCATTCTACAAATTTTTTTACGGATCGGTCCGTTATTGGCCATAGCTCCCATATAAGGCCCACCTCCGCAAATCACTTAAAAGCACATATTTCATTGTCAAATAAAGCTATCTTGATAAAATTCGACATAAATATGTTTTGTCTTTATATGAGTCACTCTACGAAATTTTTTCCGGATAGGCTCATAATTGGTCATAGCTTCCATATAAAGTCCACTTCCGAAAATCACTTAAACGCATATATTTCATTGAATTCTAAAACTATTTGGGATAAAATTCGACAAAAATATGTTTTGTGTAAATTCAAATTATTCCACCAATTTTTTTGCGGATCGGTCCATTATTGGTCATAGCTCTCATATAAGTCCCACTTCCGAAAATCACTTAAACGCACATATTTAATTGTCAAATAAAGTAATGTTGATAAAATTCGGCACAAATATGTTTTGTCTTTATATGAATCACTCCACGAATTTTTTTCCGGATAGGCTCCCATAGAGGGTCCACTTACGAAAATCAGTTAAACGCATATATTTCTTTGAATAAAAAAGCTATTGGGGTAAGGTACGACTTGAATATGTTTTCTGAGCATATAAATCATTCTACCAAATTTTTTCCGGATTGGTCCATATATGGTAATAGCTCCTATATAAGGTCCACTTCAAAAAAATCACTTAAACGCACATATTTCATTATCAAATAAAGATATCTTGATAAAATTCGACACAAATATGTTTTGTGTAAGGGTCATAGCTCCTATACATATAAAGTCCACTTCCGAAAATCACCTGAACGCACATATTTTATTAATTAATAAATCTATTGTAGTAAAATTCGACTTGAATTTTTCTTTTGGCATATAAATCATTATACGCAATTTTTTCCTTATCGGTCGATAATTGGTCACAACTCCCATATAAGGCCATTTCCGAAAATTAATCAAATGCACATTGACAATCAAAGTTATCGAGATAAAATTCGACATAAATGTGTATTTTGTATATATAAATCATTCTACGGAACTTTTTTTCCGGATCGGTCCAAAGGTTGTCTTATATAAGGTATACTTCCATATAAGGTATACTTCAGAAAATCACTTAATACCACTTAATTCGTAATTAAATGATTATATCCGGATAAAATTCAAAATTAATATGTTCTTATATCAGATCATGATATTGAAATGTTTTCAAACTGTCCTATTAATACACAGTTTTCTCGACCTAATTAAAATTAGTTTGACATATGCATAAATGTTAGGACCCTCAATACGGAAACAAAAATTTTGCCAAGTTATCTAAAAATTAGATAGTTAAATGGGTTTTAATAAGAAGTAGCTTGCTGGTGGAGGGTATTTAAGATTCGGCATAGCCGAATACAGCACTCTATCTTGTTTTAATTTATATTCGACCCATATTGCAGAAAAATAAGAAAATATTTTGTGATTGTGTGTCCCTATAAATATAGTTGATGGGTAAATATGTATATCAAATATCTGTGTTAAATTCGGCTATGCTATGATATTGTATACCCCTCACCCTAATATATTTTCAAATTTTATTACAATACCTTTTGTTTCACAGTTAGATATTATTTGTTGGTGTACACCTTTTTATGCCCTCCACCACGATGAGTGGTGATATAACTTTGTCATTCCGTGTGTAACACCAAGAAATATTCATCTGAATATTTTGATGTAATTTTCACGAAAACTATGCAATATAATTCCATGAAAATCATCATACGTTTGTTTTTACACGAGAACTTTATTCATGTTGAAAATTGCAGGAATCGGTCCACAATTTCTTATGCCTCCCATACAAAAGTACATATTCCCGGAAAGTGAGTTTATTGTTAATTGAATGTTGATATATTCACAAAGTTTTACAAATTGAAATTCTATGTCAATAGAATTCATTTAGAGAAAAAATTTTCTGGATCGGTCCATAATTGGTCATAGCTCCCATACTTTTCTGCAACACCGACATAATAAATAATCAATAAAGTATGCATTCTAAGTAAGCATACCAATAAGATATAGCAGAACTTTAAAAGTTACAAAACCACTGCCTTACTTTATAGCATTTTGGAAGCTTTTTTTAATTAAGTAAACATTGTATTGCTTCTACCCAATTTTATCGCATACATTTTCTGATATTTTTTGCTGGGATAAGGAAATATGTAATACTAGCTTATTCTAAAATCCCTGCTTAGGAAATGTTTATAGGGATTCCAACACTTCCATAATATTTCAGCCGCAAATTAATTATTTTAATTGGAATATAATCTTAAGATTGATAAAATTGTATCAATCGGTTATTCCAATCAATTTTACAAATAAAATTTGTTAATTATTTGGGAACATCAAAAAAGTTTAACGAAAGGTGCTTTAGAAATATATACTCTACTTCCTGGACTCCAATATTTTATGCCCTCCACCACCATCAGTGGTGATAGAGGGTATATATAACATTGTCATTCCGCTCACGTTAAAACGAAGCAATAGAAATTCACGAAATTCACCCAAAACATTTTTGATTATCCGGTACAGTTTGGTATTGAAAATCAGTAAAATCGGTTCACGACGTAAAAAGTTATGAGTAAAAATTTCAGACTACCTAGAAAAAAATAACGTTTTTTTCCAATTCTTAAGTAGTTTTCTCAGAAACTACCAAAGATATTTCGATGAATGTTGTCACACATTATTTTTTTGTGTCAGGGATCAAGTATGTTCAAACTCATAATAATTGATCCAATATTCCCCATAGCCCCCACACAAAGGTGTATATTCCCGGAAATTAGTTTATCGTCAATAACTCCCTTAAATATATCGTTATGAACAAAATTTTGTACATACAAATATAATATGAATAGAAATCATACTACCAACGTAGATCTCAGTCGGTCAACAATTGGTCATAGCTCCCATATAAGGTCTACCTCCAAAAATTACCTAAACTGACATAATTCATTGATAAATAAATCTTTTGTGATAAAATTTGAGCTGAATATGTTTTGTGTACTTACAAATCATTCCACCAAATATCTTTTCGGATCGGTCCATTATTAGTCGTAGCTCCCATATAAGGCCCAATTCCGAAAATCACTTAAACGCACATATTTCATTGTCAAATAAAGGTATCTTGATAAAATTCGAGCTCACGTGTACATACAAATCATTCTACTAAATTTCTTTTCGGATCGGTCCATTATTAGTCGTAGCTCCCATATAATTTCCACTTCCGAAAGTCACTTAAACGCATATGTTTCATTGATAAATAAAGCTTTCGGTATAAAGTTTTGTGTACATTCAAATCATTCCACCAAATTTTTTACGGATCGGTCCATTATTGGTCATAGCTCCCATATAAGGACCTCTTGCGAAAATCATTTAAACTCACATATTTCATTGTCAAATAAAGCTATCTTGATAAAATTCGACACAAATATGTTTTGTGTACATGCATATGAATCACTCTACGAAATTTTTCTGTAGAGGCCCGTAATTGGTCATAGCTCCTATATAAAGTCCACTTCCGAAAATCACTTAAACGCGCATATTTTATTAATTAATAAATGTATTGGATATTCGACTTGAATTTCTTTTTTGCATATAAATCATTATACGAAATTTTTTCTTGATCGGTCCATAATTGGTCCCAATTCCCATATAAGGATCATTTCCGAAAATTACTTAAACGCACATTGACAATCAAAGTCATCGGGATAAAATTCGACATAAATCTGTATTTTGTATATATAAATCGTTATACGGAATTAGGGTATTTAAGATTCGACACAGCCGAATATAGCACTGTAACTTGTTTAATTTTTAGACGGGCTGTGTTATTATTTACTTTAAATATTAATTTAAGTAATCTTTGAATTCAAAGCAAATAAAAATATTCAAAACCGTTTTTTATACCATCCACCACCATCAGTGGTGATAGAGGGTATATATAAGTTTGTCATTCCGTTTGTAACACCGAGAAATATTCATTTGAGACCCAACAAAGTATATATATATTCTTGGTGCCTATGAAGTTCTGAGTCGATTAGATATATCCGTCTGTCTGTATAAAACACGCTCACGTTAAAACGAAGCAACGAAACATTATGAAATTCACCCAAAATATTCACTGATACCCTAAGCAGTTTGGTATTGAAAATCAGCAAGATCAGTGAAATAGGTTCAGTGTTATGAGTAAAAATTTGAGACAACCTGTGCTTTTTCAAATATTTATTTGTATTTTTTACAAAAACTACTGCAAATAAATTGATGAATTTTGTCAGAGATATAA
Organism: Lucilia sericata; assembly: GCF_015586225.1. NCBI lineage: Eukaryota > Metazoa > Arthropoda > Insecta > Diptera > Calliphoridae > Lucilia > Lucilia sericata. The sequence goes on from NW_023994283.1 coordinate 243,281, forward strand.
CTCTTGGTGCAAGGATCAACATTGTTAAAAATCGGTTCACAATTACATATACCTCCCATACAAATGTACATATTCCCCGAAATTAATTTATTGTTAATAACTTCCGAAATAATGCCGATATATTTACGAAATTTTACAGATTTAAATTCTATGCCAATAGAATTCATATAAAGAAACAATTTTCTGAATCGGTCCATAATTGGTCATAGCTCCCATATAAGGTTACCTTCAGAAAAGCTTTTGCACATAACTCATTATCAAATAACGATATTCATATAAACTTTGGCACAAATATTGCTTTTATCTACAGAAATCCTACTGTACATTTTTTCACGATCGGTCCACAATTGGTCATAGCTCCCAAATCAAAATCACTTAAACACATATTTCTCATTACTAAATAAAGGTATCCATACAAAATGTAGCACAAACATTGCTTTTATACACAGAAATGATACTGTAAAATTTGTTTACGATCGGTCCGTAATAGGTCGTAGCTCCCATACAAGGTCTCGATAATCACTTAAACGCATAAAACTCTCCTTCTCAAAATCACTTAAACACATATTTCTCATTACTAAATAAAGGTATCCATACAAAATGTAGCACAAACATTGCTTTTATATACAGAAATGATACTGTAAAATTTGTTTACGATCGATCCGTAATAGGTCGTAGCTCCCATACAAGGTCTCGATAATCACTTAAACGCATAATCACTTAAACGCATAAAACTCTTTACGAAATAAAGATATCCATAGAAAATTGGCACAAATATTGCTTTTATCTACAGAAATCTTATTGTATTTTTTTTTACGGTCGATCCAAAATTGGTCATAGCTCCCATTTAAGGTCCCCTTTCGAGAATAACTTAAACGCATATTACTAATTATCAAATAATGATATCCAAAAAATTTGGCACAAACATTTATTTTTGAATTTTGTCATACATATAGTTTGGGAATCCACTGAGTTGAAAATTGAAATTCCACAATTTCTTGTACCACCCATAGAGATTAAAAAATTGATTATTTTTCGCAAAAAATTAAATAAAAACTGTCCAAAACGAACAGGATTCGAACTTAAAATCTGCCAGTTGCTAGTTTTACGCCATTCCCACTACACTATTAACTAGCTTCGTAATTGTTTGCAACTAATGTTCACATAGAAATTGTTTGTGTTAAAAATTGTTGTTAACCCAAGATCAAATAAAATGTGCACATTGAGAAAGTGTAACTGATAATTTCTTATGCTATTAAGCAACATCAGTGTTGATAAAAGTTATTCAGCAGCAATGTTTTGTACAAACAGAAAATAACATGGCATTTTTATATTAAATATATTAGTTAACGAAGAACAAAACAAGTTAGATTGATATATTCGGCACTGCCGAATCTTAAATACCCTCCACCTGCAAACTACTTTTTATTAAAACCCAAAATAAATATGTTATAGGGCCGAATTTATAGTTTATACTATAGAAATAAATTTTACTTAAGTATTGAAGTACATACTAAGTACATAAGTACTTTATTTTCCTTATGGAGAACTGTAAAACCCGGCACATGTTTTGTTTCCGTAATTAAGATACTATTTATCATTTTGTAACTTATTTATGCATGTATGTATGTAACTAATTTTGATTAGGACAAGAAACATTTGTATTAAGTGATTTTCAGATATCGACCGATTATTCTTCGACCTATTATGTTCCGATCCTGCCAATAACTTATATGGGAACTATGACCAATAATGTACCAATTCGAAAAAAAAAAAAATTCAAAATGATTTATCTATACACAGAACATACTCATGTCGAGTTTAATAATAAATTATGTGGTATTATGTGGTTTTCAGAAGTGAACCTTATATGGGAGCTAGTTATGGACCGATGCTGAAAAAATTCCTTATATGGAATGTAACCAATTATGGACCGATGTGGAAATTTTTCACGAATGATTTACATATACAAAACAAATTCACGTCGAGTTTTACCCTGATAGCTTCATTTATCAATGAATTATGCGCATTTAAGTGATTTTCGGATGTGGACCTTATATGTGAGCTATGACCAATTATGGACTGATCCGAAAAAAAAAAAATTCGTAAAATAATTAATATTTATACACAAAACATATTCATATCGAATTTTATCCCGATAGCTTTATTTATCAATGAATTATGCTCGTTTAAGTGATTTTTGGATGTGAACCTTATATGGGAGCTATGACCAATTATGGACCGATCCGGAAAAAAATTCCGTAGAATGATTTATGTATATACAAAACATATTCATGTCGAATTTTATCCCGATAGCTTTATTTTTCAATAAAATATGTTCATTTAAGTGATTTTCGAAAGTGGACCTTATATGGGAGCTATGACCAATTGTAGACCGATACAGATCTAAGTCGGTAGTTTTAATTTCTGTTCATATAAAGTCTATATGTACAAAATTTTGTGTTGATACCGATATATTTGAGGAAGTTATTAACGATAAATTAATTTCCGGGAATATGTACCTTTGTATGGGGGCTATGGGAAATTTTGGATCGATTGTTACAATTTTAAACATAATTAATCTATAGATGGACAAAATAATCTGTGACAAAATTTGTCGAATTATCTTTGGTAGTTTCTGAGAAAACTACTCAAGAATTGGGGAAAAAAACTTAATTTTTTTGAGGTAGTCTGAAATTTTTACTCATAACTTTTTACGTTGTGAACCGATTTTGCTGATTTTCAATACCAAACTGCTTAGGAAAACAATGAATACTCTCAGTGAATTTGGTTGATTTTATTTGCTTAGTTTTAGCGTGAGCGTGTTTTAACCAGACAGACAGACAGACAGACGGACATAGCTAAATCGACTCAGAATTTCATAAGGATCCAGAATATATATACTTTGTTGGGTCTCAGATGAATACTTTTTGGTGTTACACACGGAATGACAAACTTATATATACCCCCTATCACCACTGATGGTGGTGGAGGGTATAATAATGAAGTGGTGCAGTGGATGGAAGGGAGAATTAACAAACTGAGCATTGCAGGTTCGATTCCTGGTCGATTTATTTTTTTTTTTTTTGTCATAAATAATTAATTTTTTTTAATCAAATTAAGTGTCGAAATTCGGTTCAACAATAAAAATTTAAAAGCAATTTTTTTTTTCATAGGATCAACAACGTTGAAAATCTATTGTACCTCCCGTACAACATTATATAAGTTTTATAACTATTACCATACATTTCTCTCACACATAGAAATTATTTTAAATACAGAACATAGGTTAAATTTAGTATGCTCTTTAACAGTCTGTTAAGTGGTAGTTTTGTTTTTAATTGCATATTGTAAAGCGTAATGAAAGTAAGTCTAAAATATTAAGGTAAATTTAAATCAATCCATAAAATTTGATAATTTATGAATCCAGTTTAAGATGGAGGGTATTTAAGATTCGGCAGAGCAGAATATAGCACTCTAACTTGTTAAAAAGTAAAAAAACCACCTTATTCGATATTCGAAAAAATCGACATATAGAGAAAACCGGCTTAAATATTATGGTAGTGTTGGAATGTTTATGAAAATTGTCTAAATAGGGATTTTAGAATAAGATAGAATTACATAGTTCCTTAGCAGAAGTGTTCCAAGTTGTTTTGTATCTATACACGCAAAGAAAAAACATGGCTGTACATTTTCATTGCGATCAAAATATTTTCCTAAATGTCTCATATGACTATTACAATAAAACCTTAATTTATATAATCATTTAACATATCATATTATAAAATTACATGATCCTCAATTATGAAATTTATTTTATTTTTCTACCAAACATTTGAAATTATTCCTATAAAAATTAATTAATTTTTCAAATTTGTAAACATATTTTAATTAAAATTTCCTTTTTTAAAGAGTAAACAGACACACTGTGTTCTCAAATTAATTTAATATTAAAAATAAAAATTAAATAAAAACAAAATATGTATATGTTATTAAAGGTAAGTAAAAGGGTGAATTTAGAATAGCAATTGCGTTTCCTATTCCTTTCACTTGTTTAGTTAAATATACTTAAAAGGGCACCTTTTCTTATTTGAAGAAAAAAATTAAATGTATATTTGAGTTTAATTTACATTTTTACTGTGACGTCATTGTTAAAACAAAAAAAGTTGAAGTTCAAACATGTATTGCTTACTGTTTCTATGTATTTTCAATATTAAACTTTCAATATTTATACGAATCATTTAATTTTTGAAGGTACAACATCATTGTTGAATATGCCATTTTTCTCTTTAAAACGCCACAGAGGGTCATTTGATAATAAGAACTTGAAGATTAAAGAAGTGTAAGAAACAAGTAATTGAAATTAAAATAAAAAACTAATTGAATTAAAAACAAGTCAGAGTGCTATATTCGGCTATGCCGAATCTTAAATACCCTCCACCAGCAAGCTACTTTTTATTGAAACCCATTTAACTATCTAATTTTTAGATAACTTGGCAAAATTTTTGTTTCCGTATTGCGGGTACTAACATTTATGCATATGTCAAACTAATTTTAATTATGTCGGGATATATGTATGTATATTAATAGGCCATTCGAAAACATTTTAATATATTGATTTATCTGTACACAGAACATACTCATTTTGAATTTTATCCGGATGTAATCATTTAATTACGAATTAAGTCATTTTTAGAAGTATACCTTATATGGGAGCTAAGACAATCTATGGACCGATCCGGAAAAAAATTCCGTAGAATGATTTATATATACAAAATACACATTTATGTCGAATTTTATCCCGATAACTGTGATCGTCAATGTGCATTTGAGTAATTTTCGGAAAGGGTCCTTATATGGGAGTTGTGACCAATTATCGACCGATAAGGAAAAAATATGCCAAAAAAATCAAGTCGAATTTTACTACAATAGATTTATTATACCCACCATCAAAAAAGATGGGGGGTATATTGATTTTGTCATTCCGTTTGTAACACATCGAAATATTGGTCATAGACCCACAAAAGTATATATATTCTGGGTCTTCATTAAATTCTAAGACGATCTAGCCATGTCTGTCCGTCCGTCTGTCTGTCTGTTGAAAGCACGATAGAGTCCCAATGGAAAGAGCTAGAGGGTTGAAATTTCACATAAATATTTCTTATAGGTAAGGTTTGTTTTGTATTGAAAATGGGCAATATCGGTCCATGTTTTCGGATAGCCCCCATACAAGTGGCCCCTCGAAAAGCAGCTTTAACAGACATAACTTGTTTAAAAATAGCGATGAAATTCGACATAAGTACGTTTCTTATGATCAAAAATCACTATGCAAAATTTTATGAGGATCGGTCCTTGATTGACCGTACCCCCCATATAAGGTCCCCTTCAGAAAGTGACTGCAACGCTTATTAATAGCTTAAAAATACGAGTGTAGCGATGAAATTCGACACAAATAAATTTAATACGAACCAAATTCTGTCTACCAAATTTTATGAGGATCGACCCATAATTCAGAAAATTACTTTAACGCTTATAACTGGCCTAAATATACGAGTATATAGATGAAATTCGACATAAGTAAGTTTCATTCGAGACAAACGAGGTTTGATGGTGGGTATATAAGATTCGGCATAGCCGAATATAACACTGTTACTTGTTAATTAATGAAATATTTGCGTTTAGGTGATTTTCGGAAGTGGACTTTATATGTATTTGTGTAAGGTTTGGTAGAATGATTTATATGCTTACAAAACATATTCAAGTCGTACTTTATCCCGATAGCTTTATTATTCAAAGAAATATATGCGTTTAACTGATTTTCGCAAGTGGACCCTCCATGGGAGTGACTTATATAAAGACAAAACATATTTGTTTCCAATTTTATCAAGATTGCTTTATTTGACAATGAAATATGTGATTTTAAGTGATTTTCGGAAGTGGGCCTTATATGGGAGCTATGACCAATAATGTACCAATACGTAGAAAAATTGGTAAAATGATTTGAATATACACAAAACATATTCTTGTCGAATTTTATCCCAATAGCTTTAGAATTCAATGAAATATATGCGTTTCAGTGATTTTTGGAAGTGGACCTTATATGGGAGCTATGACCAATTATGGGCATATCCGGAAAAATTTAGTAGAGTAATTCATATTTAGACAAAATATATTTATGTCGAATTTTATCACGATAGCTTTATTTGACAATGAAATATGTGTTTTTAAGAGATTTTCGGAAGTGGGCCTTATATGGGAGCTCTGACCAATAATGGACCGATCGGTAAAAAAATTTGTAGAATGATTTGTATGTATACAAAACATATTTGTGTCGAATTTTATCCCGATAGCTTTATAATTCAATGAAATATATTCGTTTAAGTGATTTTCGGAAGTGGACCTTATATGGGAGCTATGACCAATTATGGGCCTATCCGGAAAAAATTTCGTAGAATTATTCACATTTAGTCTAAACATATATGTGCCGAATTTTATCAAGATAGCTTTATTTGACAATGAAATATGAGCTTTTAAATGATTTTCGGAAGTGGGCCTTATATGGGAGCTATGACCAATTATGGAAATTTCGTAGAGTGATTTATACATACACAAAATGTATTCATGTTAAATTTTATCTTGATAGCTTTATTTATCAGTGAAATATGCGCGTTTGAGTGATTTTCGAAAGAGGGCCTTATATGGGAGCTATGACCAATTGTGGACCGATACTAATCTACGTTGGTAGTATAATTTTTGTTGATATTTTATTTATACGTGCAAAATTTTGAGTTGGTACCAATATATTTGAGGAAGTTATTAACGATAAATCCATTTCCGGAAATATGTACCTTTGTATGGGGGCTACGGAAAATTTTGGATCGATTGTTTTGATTTTCAACACAATTGATCCCTGGGTAAAAAAAAATAATGTGTGACAAAATTCATCGAATTATCTTTTGTAGTTTCTGAGAAAACGACTTAAGAATTACGAAAAAAACGTAATTTTTTTCGAGGTAGTCTGAAACTTTTACTCATAACTTTTAACGTTGTGAACCGATTTTGCTGATTTTCAATACCAAATTGCTTAGGATAATAACAAATATTTTTTGGTGAATTTGGTTTATTTCTTTTGCTTAGTTTTAACGTGAGCGTGTTTTAGGCAGACAGACAAACAGACTGACATAGCTAAATCGACTCAGAATTTCATAAGGATCAAGAATATATATACTTTGTTGGGTCTCAGATGAATATTTCTAGGTGTTACACATGGAATGACAAACTTATATGTATATACCCTCTATCACCACTGATGGTGGTGGAGGGTATAAAAAATACATTTTCTTATAAAACTATGTGTGTGTAATATATAAAAAGTGATTATTTAATTCATAAAGTATAAGAAATTTTCTATTTTTACATATTTTATAATTATACCCTCCACCACCATCAGTGGTGATAGAGGGTATATATAACTTTGTCATTCCGTGTGTAACACCAAGAAATATTCATCTGAGACCCAACAAAGTATATATATTCTTGGACCTTATGAAATTCTGAGTCGATTTAGCTATGTCCGTCTGTCCGTCCGTCTGTCTGTCTGTATAAAACATTCTCACGTTAACACGAAGCAACAAAAATTATCGAAATTCACCCAAAATATTTATTATTATCCTAGGCAGTTTGGTATTGAAAATAAGCAAAATCGGTTCACATCCGGAAATGTTATGAATCAAAATTTGAAACAACCTCGAAAAAAATAAGCATTTTTTACAAATTCTGATGTAATTTTCTCGAAAACTATGCAAGATAATTCCATGAAAATCACCATACATTCGTTTCTACACACAGATCTTGACTACTGCTGAAAATTGCCAGAATCGGTCAACAATTTCATATACCTCCCATACAAAAGTACATATTCACGGAAAATGGATTTTTTGTTAATAACTTCCGTCACAATTTCGAAATCTTTACAAAATTTTACAAATTAAAATCTTATGTGAATAGAATTCATTCAGAGAAAAAATTTTCTGGATCGGTCCATAATTGGACATAGCTCCCATACAAGGTCCCCTCCCGAAAATAACTTAAACGCAAATAATTCATTACTAAATTAAGACATCCATATAAAATTTGGTACAAGTATTGCTCTCACATACAGAAATATTACTGTAAAATTTTTGTTCCATCGATCCATAATTGGTCATAGCTCCCATACAAGGTCCCCTCCCGAAAATCACTTAAACGCGCATAACTCATTACTAAATTAAGATATCCATATAAAATTTGTTATAAGTATTTCTCATACGCAAGGAAATTTTACTGTGAAAGATTTTTCTGATCGGTCCATAATTGGTCATAGCTCCCATACAAGGTCCCCTCCCGAAAATCACTTAAACGCACATAACTCACTACTAAATTAAGATATCCATATAAAATTTGGTACTAGTATTACTCATATGCACATAAATATTACTGTGAAATTTTTCTCCGAGCGGTCCATAATTGGTCATAGCTCCCATACAAGGTCCCCTCCCAAAAATCACTTAAACGCATATAACTCATTACAAAATTAAGATATCCACATAAAATTTGGTACAAGTATTGCTCATATGCACGAAAATATTACTGTGAAATTTTTCTCCGAGCGGTCCATAATTGGTCATAGCTCCCATACAAGGTCCCCTCCCGAAAATCACTTAAACGCACATAACTCATTACAAAATTAAGATATCCCCATATGCACGAAAATATTACTGTGAAAGTTTTTTCCGATCGGTCCATAATTGGTTATAGCTCCCATACAAGGTCCCCTTCCGAAAATCACTTAAACACACATAACTAATTACTAAATTAAGATATTTGAATAAAGTTTAGCACAAGCATTGCTCATAAACAGACAAATATTACTGTGAATTTGTTTTCCTATCGGTCCATAATTGATCATAGCTCCCAAAGTCCCTTTCAGAAAAACACTTAAAGGCACATAACTCATTATCAAATAGTGATACTCATAAAACATTTGGCATAAATACTACTTTTGTACACAGAAATGTTATTTGAGCATTTTTTCATGATCGGTCCAACTTTGGTCATAGCTCCCATACAAGGTTCCCTCCCGAAAATTACTTAAATGCACATAACTCATTACAAAATATTGATATCCATACATTTAGCAAAAATATTGCTCTTATATACATAAATTAAACTATAAAATTGTTTTACGATCGGTCCATATTTGGTCATAGCTCTTATACTAGCTCCCCTCCAGAAAATCACTTAAATGCACAATATTCATTACCAAATAATGATATAGATACAGAATTTTTAAATTTATTTATTTATTTATTTATTTCGTAATATAAAACCTTCATGGCCAAAATAACAATATTACATAGTAATAAATCCTGAGATCAGAATATTAAAAATTTTTAAATTCAAAAAAATGAGAAAAAAAATATATACAATATAATTAACATATAAAATATATTAATTTTATATTAATAGGCTCCCCAGCCATAAAAATAACCAAAAAGGAGAAGTTACTAGGTCCCAATCAGTAACATACACATACAAATAAATACATATGTATGTAACAGATTATGAAGAATCAGACAAATGTTGAAAAAGTTTCAACCGAAAAACATTATTGGAATGTGAAAAAAATGCGTAAAGAAGCAGGTAATATGTTCCACCAACGAGCAATTCTGACAACAAATGATTTTTCAAACAATGTCATAAATATTCTGGGAATACATATTTGTGGGTTTCTAGTAGACCGCGAAAATACAAAAGATACACAAATAGAAAGCGGTTTGGTACTTTTGATAACATTGTAAAATAGTATCAAGTTCCTAAATTTCAAAAAATCAACAAAGGAACAACCTAAAAATTCACGCACATAACCAGATATGTGTTCACGACGTCGTACACCATATACAAAACGCACAATTGAATTTACTAAACGCTTGACTTTATCTAACTGCCTCGAACAAGTACCGGAAAAAACTTCGAGAGCATAAAGTATTAGCGGCATCATAAGAGAATGAGCTAGTTTATACCGAATATGCATAGGCAAATACATGTTAACAGAGTAAATTCTACGTATGATAAACCATATTCTGGAACATAAAACATCAATATGTTGAGTGAATGAAAGCCTGCTATCCAAAATAATACCTAAACATTTAATGTTTTCAGCAATTACAATACCGATACCATCCAAAATAATTCTTAAATCAGGAAAAAATCGTATGGTAGGGCCAAACATAATAGCTTTGGTCTTAGAAAGATTAACAACCAAAGAATTTAAGGCAGTCCACTCAAGAACACGCTCAAGACAAAAATTAATATTATTTTCCAACACATCAGGAAAATCCATACTGCTAGTAAACAATAAAAAGATGTCATCGGCAAAAATAAAGCATTCACATAGAGATGAGTTAATGCAATCGGGCAAACTGTTCATATACAAAATGAATAATAGAGGACCTAAAACTGATCCCTGAGGAACACCACAGGAGAGGAAACGAAGAGATGAGCGTTGTCCATAAAAGTCAACAAACTGTGATCTGCCAACCAAATACGAATAAATTAGACGACAAGCAGTAAGAGAAAAGTGTAGCTCATCCTTAAGCTTTTTAATCATCATGGAAAAACATATTGAATTAAAAGCCTTAGAAAGATCAAGAGATACAAGCACACTTAAATTATTAGCATTAACATTACTCCTAATACGTTCAGTAATACCAAGTAACATTAACGAAGTACTGTATCCCCTGCGGTAAGCATATTGCGCCTCAGAAATATGCAAGAATCTCGATGATAACATTTGTTCTTTCATAATATGTTCAAACACCTTGGAAAGTACAGGCAAAATAGAGATAGGTCTCAGATCATCGGGCCCTCGAATGATTTTTGTCTTCGGTATAGGAACAACACGAGCAGTTTTCCATGCTGATGGAAAAGTAGATGATGTTAAGATTTTGTTAAAAAGGTCAAGAATATATTGAGAAACATATGGATAAATTAGTTTAATAAATTGTATTGAAAGGTCATCAACTCCAACCGAACGAGATTTAACTTTATATATTGCTTCAAACAGTTCAGCATCACTAATACAACTAAAAGAAAAAGTATTAATATTATTAAAGGTATCATTAAAAAAAGAGTTGTTTAGGTCGTCAAAACCATTGTCACAAACAAAGAAATCATTCAAGTTTTCGACATCTATGCTATATCCTCCCGAATCGTCCCCGACACAGCCAGAACCTCGTAAAATTTTCCATATTCCAGCAGTATCTAACCCTGAAAACAATCTAGAAAAGTGAATATTTTTCGCTTTTCGTACAATATTTTTAGATTTGTTCCTATACCTACAGTAAATTCTCCAATTATCCTCAGAACGATGAAGTCTAAAAGAATGATAGGCTAGATCTCTAAGCGATTTAGTATAAACAACCTCCCTAGAATTCATCCAAACATCTCTAACATGACATACTTTTCTTCTAGTAGTCGGAACAAAATTCATTAGGCAATCAAATAGAGATGAGATAAAAGTACAGTGCTCATCAACATTAGACAAGGTAAATCTTGTAAAGTCATATTCAGACAGGAACAACAACAAACCACTCATATCAATAGATTCAAAGTTCTTAATTTCAATATAGTCATCGATTTGCAATTTGTTAAACACAAATGATGCAAAAATAAATGCATGATGGGAAAGGTAAGGGTACTGAACCTGATCTGAACAGCCTAACATCGAGATATCACTAACCAACCAAAAATCAATTAGAGATGTGGATCCATGTGCAACGTCGAAGTGAGTGGGTCTAGAGTTATGAATTGTAGAGAGATTATTTCTTAAGCATAATGCCCTTAAGTCACTTGACCTTGAAATATTAAACATATTACAGTTAAAATCGCCAACTACTACAATGTTAGAGTACCTTAAAAAGAGTTCGTGATGAAGGTTTTCAAAAGATATCAAATCACCATAAGGTAAATAAACGACACCAAATAAAACAGTAGAACAGTCCATGGAAATTTCAATAAAAAGAGACTCACAGATTCCTAACTCAGAAGTCTGAAAAACAAATCGATATTTAAGTTTAGAAGAAACATAAATACCAACACCTCCACCACGTGAATTTAAGCGATCATTACGAACAAATTTAAAACCCAAAATATTTACAGATCTAGTAGAAACATAAGGCTTAAGCCATGTTTCTGTAACAGCAAAAACATCTAAGATTGAATTGCAAAGGATAGATCTAAGCTCATCAATCTTAGAATAGCCAGATGAAGGTTTTATACTCTGGCAGTTCATATGACCTGCTCTAAAGTAATTCATATACGGGCGAAGAGTAGATTTAATGTATGAGTTATTACTGAAAGATGGACCAATATTATAGTTAACTGACATTAAAGAAAAACAAAAATGAAATTATAGTGGGGAACCTAAAAATACAAATTAAAGTAATGTTATTAATAATAAACAAATACATTGCGTTAACAGAAATTCTTCAATCACAATATACAGCTTCACATTATAAAATTATATGTAAAAAATAAAAGAATAGATTAATAATATTAAACAAAATTAAAACTAAATAAACAAGAGAAAAAGCAGTAGGATTAGTAAGTGAAATGGAAAATATAAATAAATTAAAAAAAATACAATAATGAAGTGAAAATACAATAAAAGCGTTAAACCAGAAGCTCAGAACAACCAGCACAATCAAGCACTACCTCATCACCACCAGACATTGTAATCTTGGCTTTAACTCTATCGTTATTGAGAATCTTGTATTTGCTAATAATTTTCCTATTTAAAAGTTTCCGACAAATGGCATTTAGCTTAGCAGCAGCAGGGGAGTAGTGATCATTTAAATATACACGGCTGGCAATGTCACCACCAATGACGTCACGAACAGTAAGAGACCGAGAGCTAAGGTATTGTTTCATGATCTTATCACGCAAAGAAACTCTGTTAAATTTGATCAAAATAGCTTTACGGTTATTGAAGTAACAAACATGATTAATATCATTCTCGGATATTTGTACATCGTGAATTGAACCAATTTTAACACCAACAGCAACAAGATCCTCCATTCCAGCTGGCAAACCATTGATGACAATATCTGCACGATTAAATCTTTTGTGCAGTATATTATTTTCCTCCTCAAGTGCAGTAATCTTCTTTGATGCAGAAGAATCGACATACTGTATTAATTTGTTGCAGTCAATGATTTCAGACTTCATGTCTTTTATACAAGAAGCAATTTCAGATTTAAAACTAGCCACAGTGTCTTCCATTGTTTTTCTGATTGAATTCTGCTCATCGCTAACTTTGTTTATAAATCCATCAATTTTAACATTGAGGTCGCAAATATCTTTACGCAATAAACATTCCAGTCCAGCTCGAGGATTTTCATTACATGTTTTACATGAAGACGACAACAGGTTATTTTCCTTGAGGGCAGAGAGGGCACTTTCCGAAAGTTTTATGCAAGAGGTATGAAACCACAACGAACAAGTCTTACATAGAATGCTACCTTGAGTCTTATTTATATTATCTTTGCCAGCCACACTTAAAAGTTTTAGTAGGCGGCATTTTGATTTTTGTGTATTTGTATGTATAACAAAAGCAAAACAGCAAAGATGGCCAACAGTATGAAGGAAAAATAAACCACAGCAGAAAACAGCGAATCAGTTAAAAACAGGAATAACTCCAACAGTATATAGAAAAGAGGTGTTGAAAATACTTATCCTCAAGAAACAATTTAATTTAAATTAGTAATTTATGAAGAAAAATTAATTAAAGGCAAAAAATGATCAGCCGTATAAAAATTGACGTTTACTCAGGCATAATGTTGCCAGATCAATCAATTGGTCATAGCTCCCATACAAGGTCCTTTACGAAAATCTCTTAAACGCACATTACTCATTACCAAATAAAGCTATTGATAAAAAATTTGGCCCAAATATTAATTTTGTATACAAAAATTCTATTTCAAGATTTTTTCACGATCGGTTCATAACATAGGAGCGGTCGGTCCCATACAAGGTTCCCTTCAGAAAATCACTTAAACACACATTACTTATTACTAAATTACGATATAGATACAAAATTTGACTGAAATATAGCTTTTATGAACAGAAATTTTGCTTAAAAAATTTTTTACGATCGGTCTATAATTGGTCATATCTCCCATACTATGTCCTGCCCCTAAAAGCGCTTTAACCGTAGTTAACTCGTTGCATTATCAATTTGTGTAGAACAAAATTATATATATTTATTTTGAAAATCCTTAAATCTTTTACACACATGCATACATGCAAATTACTAAATATCGCTAAGCGCTATAAAAATAAAAAGAAAATGGTGTTTGTAATGTTCAATAAATCATGGAATTGTAATAGATTTAAGCTGTTTAAATCTTTGTATTTTTTCTATTCAAGACATGAGAAAACTTATTTCTACAAATATTTGATCAATTAGAAAAGTATTAATATATGTATAAGTAGCTGGTGGAGGGTACTTAAGATTCGGCTCAGCCGAATATAGCACTCTGACTTGTTTTTCTTTTTAATTGTTGTAAACATATCCTTTTTGTGAAATGTCACAAAATTATTTTTTTTTAATATCCATAGTCAACAAGTAATTCTAATTTGGATGTAGCAGATCTTCCATCAATATATATAAGTAATAATGTACGTAATTACATATAAATTACATAATTAAAATCATATTGATTTTTCTAGGATATTCTTCAATTTATACTGGCTGATGGAGAATTGTAATTTTGATCAATTGTTATTTTAATTAAAATTATTTTTTGTTGGCAATAAAATGATTCCTTTAAATATTTGATGTTATTAATGGGGATAATATAATGGTAAATTAAAGAACAAATTATGGTAAAATTAAAAATATATTATGATTGTAGTGACCAATTTATAGTAAAATTTTTTCCAAAAGTTTAATCATATTATTATTGTAGGAATCATATTATAATTGTTATAGGAACAATAATATGTTAACTTCTGACAACCTACAAGAATCATATTATGATCTCCAAAGGGAAATATTTTATATGGTTGTCCTAATTATAATTCCAAACATTAATGATAGTTCCAGTTTATGGTAGCCCTAACCATATATATATATATATATGTATATATATATATATATATATATATATATATATATATATATATATATATATATATATATATATATATATATATATAACAATGAATGTGTGTTTGAATGTTTGTTTGGACTTTATAGACTGCTAAATGGCTAGACCAATAATATTTTTGTAAGAATATTTTTGGATAAAATGGGCGGAATGGCTTTAGTGGGCGTGGCACATTTCATATGAAGAAAATCTAAAATCAGTAAATCTAAAAAATATAACAGATAGATTCCTCAAATTTTGTCAGAACCACTTTAGTGTCAATATGATTATTTAAGGAAAAAGGGGGCGTGGCGCCCCCCATATGAATTAAATACAAAAATTCGCTTATCTGGGAAACTATTAGAGTTAAAACCTTCAAATTTTGCACGAAGAACTTTAGCATCCATGAATACATTTTGTGTAATGAATTGCTCCTCCCATATGAATAAAATATACAAAAAATCTTTTATCTTAGAAACTAATAGAACTTTAATATTCAACTGAACATTTTGGGGGAAATAGGCTGACTTTTATCAGGGGGCTTGGAACCCCCCATATGAATTAAACAGAAAATTTCGTATATTTGAAAAACTATTTGAGCTAAAATCCTCAATTTTTGCAAGAACAATTTTAACATCCTTGTAATTAAATTGACATTGTCGTTTGTCTGGGAAACTAATAGACCTAAAATCTTAAAATTTTGCACGAAGAAATTTAACATTTATTTATTTGAACATTTTAGGGAAAATGGGCGGATTTTTATTAGGGGGGTGTTGATACCTCCCACATGAAATATGTAGAAAAAATCGTATGTCTGGGAAACTATTAGAGCAAAAATCCTTTGACATCAATGTGAAAATTTGGGTAATAAATTGGCGGACTAGCATATTAGAACCTCCCATATTAATTAAATAAAAAATTCATATATCTGTGAAACTATTAGAACTAAAAAAATTTACATGAAAAACTTATACATTTATGTGAACATTTAGAGACAAATTGGAGGAAGTGAATATGAATTAAACTATTATATTATTTAAATTTTTCATCGGTAACATTAAAATCTAAATTAACGTTTGGAAAAATTGGCGAACTTGCAATAATTTGCATGGCATCACCACAATGTAAAAATGTATATCTGAAAAACAATTATAGTTAGAATCTTCAAAATCGTAAAGTGTTTTTTTTTTATATATATACATTGATTTTAGGGTAGCAAAGCACACTGGGTATAGCTAGTATTATATATATATGTAACAGTGGGCAGTTCTCAGTACTTTTTGTCCCCCTTTACATACGATATAAATAATGAACAACATGCTTACTTTTTTATGAAATCTGCCCTAAGTTTTTTATCAGAGGATTGGATTTTTAACGTTAGTAAAAACAATATATTTTTGCTTGAAATATTGATATTTGATGACAAGCAATATATTTTTAATGTAAATGTTTCAATTAAATCGTCCTTTCGTGGATATTTAACATTTTTAAGAATTTCTGTAAAGGATATGCCATTTGACCGCATTTAAACT